>NC_060897.1:6054167-6061667 GCF_014805685.1 Silurus meridionalis
ATATATATATATATATATATGTGTGTGTGTGTGTGTGTGTAAGAGAAAGAGAGAGAAGATGTCTTATAATCTCTCAGTGACCGCTAAAAGTCATTCCATTTAACCCTGAGTTGAATGCATTTCTTCTTGAGCTTAAACAGTAAAAGAGGTGAGTGAGACCCTGTGTGTGTGTATGTGTGTGTATGTGTGTGTGTGTGTGTGTATGGCTGTGTGTGTGTGTGTGTGTGTGTGTGTGTGGAGACACAGACAGCTCCCTCCATCATGAGCTAGAGTTCTATTGTCTCTGATTCGCTCTGTCTGCCTATATCTACCGCCTGAAGGTGAAACTCATGCATCACCATGAGTGCTGGCCTGGTGTGTGTGTGTGTGTGTGTGTGTGTGTGTGTGTGTGTGTGTGTGTGTGTGTGTGTGTGCACCCTCCAGTGCCCGTTTCTGTCCTGTTGAGACGTATGTGAGTAAGCAATGCATAATGCATCAGCTATATACACTTTGACACTAAAACACAGTGTGGCCTTTTAAAATCACTCGTCTCTCAGTTACAGATCTGACTCAAACTCCAGCTGGGAATTCTCCGTCTTTACTCCAGCCAGAAAGAGGGAGAGAAAGAGACAAGAATCAAAAGAGAGAAATAGAGGAAAACATACTTTTCACTGACTTCCATTCATACGTATTTGAATGCTGGAGACAGGAAATTCAAGCTCAATGTAAAGACATTTTGCTATTTGCCACATCCCAAACTTTAGTGTATCACATGAAGTTGTGTAAGTGATAAAAGATCATGACATGACCTCTTAAAAAAATCCAAGATGGAGAAAGCACTGGCTTTAGCATTGTCATACTTATCCCAGCTTAAAAAAGACCATTTAAAGAGAAGTGACAAGTCTCTAAAGAAATTTTGCATGCTGAAAGTTACGCTAAATTCAATTGATTATCAACTATCAACAGTTTTGCTCTAGACAGGTGGCCTCGTCACACCATTCAGAATAATCCTTCAGAGTAGGGACATGAAATTATATGCACAGATTTTCTAACCTGTCCATCGTTCCAAACACTTCCTCAAAATGATAGTAAAACCTGCACAGGTCAGCACTTAAGCAACACAGAATAGAAACTTTATATTAGGGCTGTACAATATGCCGGTGCAGTCAGAGTTCATCTCAAAGTATTTCAATAGGGTTGAGGTCAGAGCTCTATAGCAGGCCACTGAAGATCCATGTATAATCCATATGTTCATGGTGCTGGTTTTGTGCACAGGGGTATTGTCATGCTGGAACAGGTTTGGTCTCCTAGTTGAAGCGAAGGGAAAATTTTATACGACCATATACAAAAACAATCCTATATAATTGTGTGCCCCCAACTTTGTGGTAAAAGTTTGAGAAAGAACTACATATGGCTGGAAAAGTCAGGTGTACCAATAAATCTGTCCAAGTGAAAAACTACTATGGAAGGTTAAATTGAAGAACTATGAAAATAGGATCTGGACTGTAATATTAACAGTATAAACTTATATGAGCTGCTATAGTGGCTTAGGGCGATGATTTCCACTAACAGTTTTGCATTCAAGTGTCCCTTATTGAATAGTTGATAACCACATACAATCGTGGGGAGTTTTTCCTTGCCACTCTCAACATAAATGTAAATAAATGAGCAATGCCCATTGTAACTGAGGTAAATAAGATGAAGATGAAGATGTAGTGAGCACCTCTGGACTCTCTAAAACTCTTAGCTACTGAGTTTATAAAAAAACGTTTTCCTGTCTTTTTAAACAAATTCATGCTGAATAATTTAACGTTAAGAGGACAAGAGCCTCCTAATTATTCACAGCTCATGGCATTTTAAACATGGTGAAGATAAGTTACTAAGCTATAATGTAATATATTTCTGAGATTATCTCTCTGTAATAATTGCTTACTGCTGCTTTATCATAAGCCTCTTTGTTCCTGTACTATTAACCCGAGTTAGTGAAGGACGAGCTGATTTTTCATACCTGCTATAAGACCAGTCAGTTCATCTAAAAATCTTCAGGATTAAAGATTTGCCTCAAAATTAAAACAGAGCTCCAGCAAGTGTGAGACTGAATACAGCTGAGAGAACAGATCCACTACAAACAATCACATATTCAACACTTACAGCTTATAGATGAGAAACCAGTCACACTTCAGACTTGCCCACAAGAGAATGTGTGTTTCAAATCGTATTCAAGATCCAAGACAACAGAAGAGACGAGGAGAGGAGAGAAGAGAACAAAATAGATAAATTGAGAAGAGGAGATAGGAGAAGAGAACAGAAGAGATAAATTGAAAAAAGAAGAAAAGAAGAGAGAAAAGATTGGAGACCAGAAGAGAAGAGAAAATTGGAGAAAATTAGAGAAGAGAAGAGAAGAGAAGAGAAGAGAAAAAAATTGAGACCAGAAGAGAGAAGAAGAGACAAAAATAAGAGAAGAGAAGAGAAAATTATAGAAGAGATTAGAAAAGAACAGGAAAGAGGAGAATAGATTAAATAGATCAGAGAATAAAAAGAGAATTAAAGGAACAAAGGGAAGAGTAAATGTATGTGGATGGTAACGAAAAGAAAAAGACAGAATGAGAAAAAGAGAAACAAAATATAATGAGTATAAAATAATGAGAGTATAGAGAATAAAAGAAGAGAGAATGAGAAAATGAGAGAAGAGATTGAACAATAATAAAAGAAGAAAGAATGAGAGAAGAGAATGAGAGAAAAGAATGAGAGAAGAGTGAATGAGATAATGAAGAGATAAGAGAAAAATGGAGAGAGAAAAGAAAATAAGAGAGTAGAGAAAGACAGAAGAGTGAACGAGAAAAGAGGCAATCAGATAATGAAGGGATGAGAGAATAAGTAAAGAGAATAGATAAGAGAATGAGCGAAGAGAATGAGAAAAGAAAATGAGAAAAGAAAGTAAATTAATGAAAGAATAGATGAAAATAAGCAGAGAAATTGTGTATCTCCGTGTTTTCTGACTCTTTTTCTAGCCCATTGCTGATTGTAGCTCCGCCTCCAACATCACCCTGTACATGAGGAAATGATTTGAATAAGAAAGGACATGCAGCTTGTACTTCTCTTTCTCTCTCTCTTTTTTTCTCTCTCTCTCTCTCTCCCCTCTGCCTGTGCCATGATTTGGCCGTTCTGACAGGGGTGATTATTATCCAACCAGCTGTCTGTTCAAAATGCCAAAAATGACTCCCAATCATCTCATCCATCTCGCCCTGTGATGTTGCTCTCCATTTGTGGTGCATGTGTGTGTGTGTGTGTGTGTGTGTGTGTGTGTGTGTGTGTGTGTGCACTTGTGTCTCGAAACTAACAACACAGCAACAACCGCCACAAAATCAAATCATTGCTCTGCGCTGAGACTCAGTGCTCACATATGTTCACATCTCTCTCAAATCATTAGCACTGAATCATTCCAAAATGGTAGCCTGCGTCCTACAGAATGCACTACAGAGACCCAATGCTGCTGCTTCCTACAAAAGTACAGACACTGGAAATGGAGAATGTCAACATTTGTACAGTATGAAAACATTTTTATGTTCCTTGTATCTGGAGACGGTTATTTATACGCTTTAGTCAAAAAGCTTTTGTAAGTAGAAAAGGTACTCGGATCCCGCCGCTTCTTACAAGGCTTTAAATTTGCCTATAATTGGGAAAAAAACAATACAACTATCCTTATTATATAAATGGCAAACTGAATATCACATACAGCACATCCGAGTTTTTTCTATAGGGTGTTCTGGCAGTTACTGATGCACAAACATCAATGAAGCCATGGAATAACTAATCTGAGGATATCAAATACTAACTTGAGTTTATGCAACAGTTTGCTGTTTTTAGTGCCACATGGCAGACGATGCTGTCGACCTTTTTTTTTTATGTCAAATTTTTGATGCTCTTGGATGCACCGGAGCTGCACTTCCACTATTAAAAACACCATCAGCCACCAATGGTGGAGGCACACAATTTTATTAAATGTATTTGAATGTGGTAGCATTAAAAATGGAAGGAATTAAGAAAGAAAGAAAGAAAGAAAGAAAGAAAGAAAGAAAGAAAGAAAGAAAGAAAGAAAGAAAGAAATAGGAGGGAAGAAAAAAAAGAGAACGGAGGGAGAAAGGTGGGAAAGAAGGTAATAAAACATTGTGATGCAACTAATTGCAACAATATTATACATTCAGAGATAAAATTACAGAGAAAGAGAGAGAGAGAGAGAGAGAGAGAGAGAGAGAGAGAGAGAGAGAGAGATTTAATGTCAACACCAATTCTCTTTTTTTCATTTATACATTGTGTGAAAATATTTGAAGTATTGTATGACGTAACAGTGTAGTACAGTGTATTACAGCATACTGTGGAATACTGTAGTATATATATATAGTGTATTATGGTGAGATAAAGTATATCGTAGTGTGGCCCGGGTTCAATCCCCGGTCAGGGAACCAACCCCAGCCATTATGGTTGCACAAGCCAGTGTACTCTTAGTGCCAGTCGCAAGCTTGGATAAATGGGGAGGGTTGCGTTAGGAAGAGCATCCAGCGTAAAAACGTGCCAAATCGAACATGTGGATCATGAATACGGATGATCCGCTGTGGCGACCCCTAATGGGAGTAGCCGAAAAAAAGTAGTATAGTGGAGTATAGTGGAGTATAGTGTATAATGGTGAAGTATAGTATAGTATAGTGGGTTGTGGATCATTTGGGACCAGGCTGCAAAGAAAGTATAAAAACTTTTTCATGTGTATTTCATTTCCATTTTAAACACTTGCGCAGTTTGCAGAGTGTTTTTTTTTTAAATGACCGATTTCGCCTATGCCAATTTTTTGTTTCAGTCAGTTTTTTCTGTGCACCAAAAAATAAGCTGCTGCTGATTCTGCATAATATTGAATTGAGTTACATTTTCATTATATATGTAATCAATAAATTAACAATTAAATCATATAATATGTGTACTAGTAATATGATATTCACGTTATTGTGTTTTTCCCGGTCTGTGGAAAAACTGTCTTGAGTGAAACTTTTAACTTTCACTAATTACATTTCTTACACAAAAATCTGTACTTTCTACTTCTTGCATTTTCAAAACAGGTTTGTTACTTTAGATTTAATCTATTTGGTGAGATGTTCAATATTTTTTCTTCTCATTGCGATTTCAATTATGATACAATTATTAGGTAACAGAATTTGAGGTCCAGTTACCAGCATGACACTAAAAACAGGTAGTAGTAATGACTACTTTTTACTTAAGTCCATGTCAGAGCCCAAACGTCTTTCATTCAACTTGAGTTAAAGTTGTAGTCAGTAATCAAAGTTTTACCAGAGTCTTTTAAAACATAAGTATCTGTACTTCTAATTGAGTGAAGGATATGTGTACTTTTGCATAGTATAGTATAGTATAGTATAGTATAGTATAGTATAGTATAATAATGTAGTTAATAATGTAGTATATTGTAGTATAGTGCAGAGTCTTGAAATCCTAACATACAGTATATGTAGGATGTGGGTAATTTTATCACAGATTTGCGATAATTGCAGTATTTTGAGTTGTGGAGTTTATCAAAATGTGCCCCCTCATCTGCTGAAAAGACTGGTCATAGCTCTCCACAAATATTCACTCCTTAAGCGCTGCTTAAAATGCAGCTTTCACTTGGTATCCCGTCTGAATAACCTTTGGTTCTGTAAATTTAAATTTAGCTACTTTTACCTCCAGCTTTGTTCTCCTGCCTTATTTTGTCCTCTGACTGAATGCTTCGTATCATTCTATTCAACACTAAATATAGAGTACAGGGTCATAATGGGTAAAGAGTGTAGATAAAATCCATGTAGGGTTTGTTTTGACTGTGTCTTTCATGGTTCAATATAAGGAGGTCAAATGTTTGGACTAATGGTTGAATCATGTTTAGGAACATTTGTGCAATATTTGTTTAGTTTCCTAACCAAGACAGATATTACATGATGACATCAATTGTTTAGTAAGTTGATTAGAATTGGGAAATTTACATGTATTTTTTTGTTGCATCCTGTGAAAATTCTATCATGCCTTTAACACATAAACCTAAAGGGTTAAACTGTAAAAACAGTAAAATTCCCCTGTAGCAATACTGTTAACTTTTGATGTAAACTTGTAAAGACCGCAGTGTGTGTGTGTGTGTGTGTGTGTGTGTGTGTGTGTGTGTGTGTGTGTGTGTCACAGGCGTAACGAGTCCAGGCTGAAAAAGAGCTCTGGTGTCTGTACGCTGCTGTCACCTTCCCTGCAGCAAGGAAAGGCTTTGCCAAGAGGTTGTAGTCAGGAGAAAACTATTTTTGTTGTGCTGGCTCAAACTGGTCACACACTTCCTCTAAGGTGTCCCTTGGGCTCTGTTACAATAGTGCAAGTGTGGCAGAGAAAAGACTCTGACAGCACAGACGCTGTTAGAAAACACAGAGGAGCAAATGGCTCGAAACAGCACGAAAATCAGGCTCATGTCTGACTTGATGCAGCAGCACTTTACCTCAGAGGAGGCAATGGATACAAGTTGTGTTTTCGCTCAGTATTTTTTATATATATATATGAGACCCTGGTGAAATAAAAAAACGTTCACGTTAAGTAATTCAATTATATTTCAGGTATGTTTAGGTACTTGGTGAATCTACTCATGGACATTTAGAAAGCAAAGCAATGACTTGCTGTTTTTACTAATGCTAAATGCTACTATTGCCGATATTTCCTTAGTTACATAAGGAAGTCCCTTAAAAAAAATAAGGAATGAAAGAAAGGAAGAAACAAAGAAAGAGAGAAGGCGAGAAGGAATGCAAAAAAGAAGGAAAGAAGTGACAGAAGGAAGGCAGGAACGAAGAAAGGTAATCGCAATGAGACATTGTGATCTACACAGCCAATTATACTAATATCACAAAGTCTTAGAAAGAGTGAGGGAGAGAAAGAGAGACAGAGAGAGAGAGAGAGAGAGAGAGAGAGAGAGAGAGAGAGAGAGATCTCATCACCAATTAACTTTTCTTTAGTAAAGCACTGTGTGAAAAATTTGTTAAAGCATATAACAGTGTAGCATAGTAGTATAGTCAAGTATATAGTATAGTATAGTACAGTACAATATATTATATTTTAGTGTAGTAATGTATATGATAGTACTATATAATGTAGTATAACATCCTATAGTGTAGTAAATTACTGTATACAGTATAGTGTGCAAAATAAATAGTTTGTAGTGGGGTACAGTATATTATTCTACAATACAGTGCAGTATAGCACAATGTAGTGTAATACAATATATAGTATAGTACAGAATAGAATATTATATTGCAGTGTAGTATAGTACCATGTTATAGTATAGCATACTTTAATATAATAAAGTACTGTATACAGCACAGTATAATGTATGGCATGTAGTGAAAATTGCAGTCTAGTACAGTATATGATTGTACAATACATTGTAGCATGGCATCATGGTGTAGTATAGCATGCTGTAGTGTAATAAAGCATATAGTATAGTTTATTGTATTTAGT
>NC_060897.1:6066667-6261667 GCF_014805685.1 Silurus meridionalis
CTCTTTTCACCCAGGCCCCTAGCAGGATAAGTGGAGGAGAAAAATCAGGTGAAGTAAAAGAACACGGCATGCTGAAATCAAACGTTTCTTTCTACATCCTCATCTCTCTCTCTCTCTCATTCTTATGCTTTCGTCGTTTTTTTTTTCAACCCCTCTCTCTCTCTTCATGTCCCCTTCCTCCATTGTGCTTCCTACAGATGTGCTGAATGAGATAATCCTCAGCACCACATTGATTACGCTGTTTTTCAGCTCTGCAGACGCGTATTACCATCGTCATCTCTCAGCTTCTTCTTAATGAACGTGTGCCGCAAAAAATGTTACAAAAATTTGGTTATAAAAATGGATGGATATTAAAAAAAATAATTACACATCGGTTTAACAAGATGTTCAAGAACAGGATGCACCAAAAACCAACCATCAATCAAATTAGCTTTTAAAATGGGTTAGAAATTAAATCTGACAAAAGTTTTTAATTTTTTTTTCTAAGTGCCACAGCATTACTGTCATATAAACATGACATTTCCTGCATCGTACATTAATTAAATTTAAGATTTATTCATATTACTATACCGTATTCGGATGCGAAAACTCATCTAAATCTAATGAACATTTCTTCCACTTACTGTTTTCAACTGTTCTTCACACAGGAAATTTCTAAAGATCTAAAGCTTTCTCTTAATTTTATCATTGTTACTTCTACCTAAATATTAAAAAAAACTTGCTAAATGCTAAAAAAAAGCTAAGCTAAGATCTTTAATCCTATTGCGAGTTTTTCTCATAAAGATACACTCCATACACAAAGTTTGCGAACACAAGCACAAGATTTGTATGTGTTTTTTGAACTTTTTGCACATTTATCCCCATTTGCTGTTATAATAACCTTCACTCTTCTGGAAAGATGTTCCACTAGATTTTTAGAGTGTGTTTAACATTTGTTATCATTCAGCTACATGGATGTTTTTAAAGTCAGGGACTGATCCATCCCAAACATGTTTGCTAGGGATGAGGTCAGAGCTCTATAGCAAGCAGGCCACTTTAGATCTTCCACTCCAACTTATGTAAAGCATATCTTCAAGAAACTGTTTTTGTGTACAGGGGCATTGGGTCTCCTAGTTCAGGTGAATTAAAGATTTAATGCTACGGCATCCAAAAACATCATATACAATTGTTTGCCTCCAACTTTGTGGTAACAGTTTGGGAAAGAATCACATATGGCTGGAAAAGTCTTGTGTCCCAATAATGTTGTCCCTGTAGTGTATATTTAATGAAACATTTAAATGCCTACACCAAGGGTCATTTAGACAAAAACATTTTGGGAAAGTGTTTTATGTTACTGTGTGTGTGTGTGTGTGTGTGTGTGTGTGTGTGTGTGTGTGTGTGTGTGTGTTAGTACTTGTGCAGCATACAGCTTTGGACACAGACACATTAGCAATGACAGATGTGTCCTCTTCCTGCCAACATGCTGCAACAAACCACACATGCATGCACACTTAACGCACACACACACACACATGCACAAACACACACACTCTCACACACACATACAAACACACACGCGAAAACACATGCGTGTGCACACACATACATCAATTTCATGTTTCAAAAACCTGCCATATAACAAAGTATTCCACATTTTAATAGATTGATATATCCTTCAGTTTTCAAGTCAGTGTCACAGAACCAACTGGAGAATCTCATCATAACCTCATCACAAATACATCACAGAGCATACTCTCAAAATCCTACCCAAAGCCTAACAAGCAGTGTTAATGTTTGTACAGTCTGCTCTGATATGGAGTGACTGTAAAGAGGAATATCGCCACAGAAGCTGCTTTGAGCGGAGTGTGGCATAGGATCTTATCTTTACTGCTTCTCTCACGGGGAGAGTTAACACCAAACTCAATCTGGGTACTGGATCAGAGCCTGTGGCAAAAACGACGGGTGCAGTGTGTTGTTTAGTTTAGAGTCCACAATAAGCATGCTGCAGAACCATCAGTAGGCATATTGGATGTATTTTAAAGCACTTTGATGGCCACTGTAGATTATATTTATAACATTTACTATATAGGACAAATGGCTGAAAAAATCATGTCTCAATATTTATGTAGTTCTTCCTCAAACTGTAACCACAAACACCCTTGTGGCTAATTGAGCACAAATCTTCACAAGCACACTCTACAATTAAGTGAAACATCTTTATAAAAGACTATTAGCAAATGTGATTTAGGATTTTTAAAAAGCATGTGCAAATCGAATGCTCCAATATACATAAACCACCAAAAGAATACCACCAGTCGAAAAAATCTGTTGAAGGGAAACTAGTTATAAAAGCAAAGTGTTTTATCTTAAAAGAAATTTAAAAAATTGGGAAGAGGTAGGTCTTTAGACGTCATATGAAGACTAGTGACTTCCTAAAAGTTCATTCAGAGATCTAGATGCCAGAACAAAGAACAGCTTTAAAGTGTAAAAAAAACTACATCAGGACAGAAGTAAAACATGTTTGAAGTTCTGTGACCAAAAGAATGCAGGAGGCAGCATTTTTTCGAAAACATTCAGCGAGGCACCTAGTTGAAAGCAGTCGCCTCTATACACAGTCTCATTTGGAGCCATGATTAGTTTCTGTCCAAACAAACATAACTTCCCAGTAAGTCAGTCTGCTTATGATTCAGCTTCCTTATAAATATTTCAGCATGTTTATAATAAGAACTCATCGTCGTCCGCTATCCCAAAGTGCAGTGGAGTGGATGACATGTGATTGGCAGGTGGGCACTGTAGGTGATTTGCCCCAGCAATAACATTAGGAATCTATTAGATGAGAAGTCTGGTGCAGAAAGTGGCATTTAGGTCTGTATTATGATGTTGGCAGCCATTGGAAAGAAACCTTTTCAGGTGAAAATGGAGGTAAATGAAGAGTCCTGCCAATCACCTGAAGCCTTTATTATTTGGGTTACAGTAGTGCACATGCATTTGGATTGGAGAAAAGTTTTTACACATTCAAATATATATTACCCCTGTGACCAACGCACACAGACACAGACACAGACACAGACACACACACACACACACACACACACACACACACACACACACACACACACACACACACTATCATGCATTACCATCTTTACATTGGTTTCTTAATAAATGTGTACAGATATTAGATTGATATCAGTAAGCAGCAACTACATCCCAATACTAATCTGATCCTTTTCCAACACAACATGCATGTATGTACACACACAAACACACACACACAAACACAAACACAAACACACACACCCTAACTGGGAGAATTGCGAAATATAGAGTACAGATAAGAGTACCAATTACAGTAGAGAGTAGATTATCATTAGAGTACAGATTACAGTAAAGACTAGATTACCATTAGAGTACCAATAAAAGTACAGATTACCCTGTAGACTAGATACTATTAGAGTACAGATTACAGTAGAGACTAGATTACCATTAGAGTACAGATTACAGTAGAGATATGATTACCATTATAATACAGATTACAATAGAGACTAGATTACCATTATAGTACAGATTACAGTAGAGATATGATTACCATTATAATACAGATTACAGTAGAGACTACATTACCATTAGAGTACAAATTACAGTAGAGACTAGATTACAATTAAAGTACAGATAAAAGTACAGATTACAGTAGAGACTAAATTACCAATAGAGTACAGATAAAAGTACAGATTACCCTGTAGACTAGATTACCATTAAAGTACAGATTACAGTAGAGACATGACTACTATTATAGTACAGATTACAGTGCAGATTACAGAAAATATTAGATTACAAATAAGAGAACATATTACAGTGCAGATGACAGTTTAGATTGGAGTCCAGAAAAGAGTAGAGATTAGAATGCCATTAGAGTACAGATTAAAGTACTGGTAATAGTACAGATTAAAGTACAGAAGACAGTAGAGATTACAGTACAGATTGTAGAACAGAGAACAAACACTTTATGAAAGTTCTTGCATTCCTTATGTATGAATGTGTATGTGTAGCCTCTCATGTTTTCAACATCAATTCAAACAACGGTTAAGTAAACCAGGCATGTTACTCTCTCAGTGACCTGGCTCAATGTCATACACATTCTCTCTCTCTCTCTCTCTCTCTCTCTCACACACACACACACACACACACACACACACACACACACACACACACAAACGTTGTCTACAGTGTGATGTGTCTCTTGTGGTGTTTTGTGGTGAAATAAATGTTCTAATCCCTTTATCAGTCCAAGCAGATGCTGCCACAGAACAAAGGGAGACCTGAGTGTGTGTGTGTGTGTGTGTGTGTGTGTGTGTGTGTGTGTGTGTGTGTGTGTGTGTGTACAGGATTGTATGTAAATGCGTGTGAAAGCTAGACAGAAACTGTGACACTCAAAAACCATGAAAATTAATTATTATTATTTTTCAGATTTAAAATCAGTTTGAAGTAAAAAGTGTGTGTGTCTGTGTGTCTGTGTGTGTGTGTGTGTGTGTGTGTTTCTTGCTTGAGTTAGAGAGCTGATTTAAACCTAATTACACGCTACAGATATGACCCAAGGCAAAGCCAACTTGCACCAAGCCGCCAGCCTTCTGTAATCTCCCTCTCTACCCCTCTCTCCACACACACACACACACACACACACACACACACACACACACACACACACACACACACACACAAATGAGGAGCTCTGTTTATCTTGTTTCCGTTTCCATTCAGAGCCACTGCTGTCAAAGCCATGTTATTATTATTAAATTTCAGGTATAATGGAAAATATAATGAAATATCAATTCATACATCCATACATGCACATTACCAACACATACATACATTATGCAGATTTACACACACACACACACACACACACACACACACACACACACACACACACACACACACACACACACACAAGCAAGGAATGTAAAGGCTTAATAGAAAGATATTTTAAACCGTTACTTGTGGTACTGCCACTCTTTACAACTGTGCACACAAATGTTTTTTGAGGGGGCCAAAATGCCCAAAATGTTACCACAGGCAGTCCTGCAAGTCTTTTTTGGTGTCTCTCTCATTCTTCCGTCTGTTCCTTTCATTCCAGACTTTTCCTAGAGCAGTGAAGCATAAAAATTCCCATCATCCAACACACACTCATCTGCATACTGTACACCATTCATTCAACAGCCGTGAATAAATTAATATATGAATTACAATGAACATCACAATCTCTCTCTCTCTTCTTCTATCTTTTTTTCTTTCCCTCTCTCAGACACGGAAGGACACACAAAGTCGCATGCTTTGAAGTGTGTGTGTGTGTGTGTGTGTGTGTGTGTGTGTGTGTGTGTGTCTGTATGTATATGTGTGTGAGAGTGTGTGAGAGTGAGAGTAGCAGCAGAAAAACTCAAGCTGCAGAGAGACGCTCATGCAGAAAATTTCTGCCTTAAGTAAAATCTCTAACTCACACACACACACACACACACACACACACACACACACACACACACACACACACACACACGTTTTTCCACAAGTGAACAAATGCATCACACTTAATAATAATGTACAGTCTGTGTGTGTGTAATTCATGAGTCCTGCTCGTTTTAGCTGTCATTCAACTAATAATGCCCATGATGCAACTGTC
Organism: Silurus meridionalis; assembly: GCF_014805685.1. NCBI lineage: Eukaryota > Metazoa > Chordata > Actinopteri > Siluriformes > Siluridae > Silurus > Silurus meridionalis. The sequence continues at coordinate 6,072,321 of NC_060897.1, forward strand.
TGGACTGACAAGTAAAGACAGCCACAGAGAGTAAAGAGAGAGAGAGAGAGAGAGAGAGAGAGAGAGAGAGAGAGAGAGACATGAAGAAAGACAGAAAGAGAAAACTGGAGTGAGTGTCAACTCACTCAACCAGACCAGAGCCGTAATCAGTTCCGACACCAGAGGTGGCAAAAGTACACATATCATTCACTCAAGTAGTACAGATACTTATGTTTTAAAAGATGGTAAAAGTTGAAGTACAGACTACACTTTTTTACTCAGGTTAGAGTAATGAACTTGGGGCTCTGACATGTACTTAAGTAAAACGTAGTCATTACCATTACCTGTTTTAGTGTCACGCTGGTAACTGCCCTCACATCATATTAATACATTCATACAAAAGGATTTCAAAAGTTATTACCTAATGAATGTATCCAGGCTGAACAACCACCATATAGAACACAACCAGAGAAAAGATGATGATATTCAGGTGATTAGTAAAGTCTCTGTTCTCAGACATGTTAACCTCACTGACTCCCTCTGTGTCATCTATGTAAACTTATATTTCTTGTTGCCTTCTGCTCATTGTTTGCTTCGTAAATTTGCCTACATCTGTGGTGTGTGAGAGCCTGGAAATGATACACCAGTGGTAGATTGAAAAAGTCACGCAATGACAAGAAACAGGTTGATGTGCTGAAATCGGCACGCAGTGAGAAGAAAAAATATCGATTGCGTCACCAAATAGTTTCAGAGTCTGGTTTGAAAATGTATGAAGAAAGTACAGATATTTCTGTAAAAATTTGAATGAGTAAAAGTAACAAGTTTTCTAAAAAAATAGTGAAAAACGTTAAATACTGATACCAAAAAAAATCTACTTAAGTACAGAAACTAAGTATTTGTACTTCATCACTTCCCATCTCTGGCTGACACAGCAGAGATGCCTTAATTACCAGACACACACACACACACACACACACACACACACACACACACACACACACACACACTCTCTCTATCTCTCTCTCTCTCTCTCCCTCTGTCTCACATACGCAGCACAATTGGACTGAACTAAAAAGGTAAAAAAAATCATTCAGTATGTGCAGTAGGTTTGGAGATAGTATTTACGCTCTCTCTCTGTGTGTGTGTGTGTGTGTGTGTGTGTGTGTGTGTGTGTGTGTGTGTGAGGTGTGTGATTGGGGAGGCGGGGGGGTGCTTGAGGACAGAAGCCTGAAGGAATCAACAGAAGGTGACCAGAGATAAGAGAGGAACTCTGTGCCATGAGTGTGTGTGTGTGTGTCTATTTCTATGTTAACCAATTCCTAGTCTTTGATCTTTTCAAAACATATATTTGGAATATTTACAATGTAAATGAATCCATAATCCGAGTGCCTGTACTGTATTCGATCACTTCTCGTGCAGTTGCTAGTAAAAACACTTGATAAAGATACATACAGCAGAGAGAGAGAGAGAGAGAGAGAGAGAGAGAGAGAGAGAGAGAGAGAGAGAGAGAAACAGAAGAGATGACAGGAAACTTAAATGTAGTTTTTACTTTATTATTATTACATAACACACATAATTTCTTGAATCCTGCACACCAAATCTGTATTTTTTTTTTTTACTCTGGAATTAAACTGGTATTATCTTTTACATTTTGGATGCAAGTGTAGAATGATATAACACTGAGTAAAATCCCGTTACAAAAAGACCTGTATTATGAATCAATATATGGGACAAAACTATTGGGACACTTGACTTTTCCAGCCATATGTAGTTCTTCCTTAAACTTTTACCACAAAGTTTTGAGGCCCACAATTTAAACTTAAACTAGGAGACCCAAATTTCTTCCAGCATTATGATGCCCATGTGGACAAATCCATCTCCATGAACATATGGTTTACATGATTTGGACTGGACGATCTGCTGCTTTAGAGCTCTGACCTCAACCCCATTGAACACCTTTGGCATGAATTGGAACACTGACTGCACTTCAGGCCTCCTCACCTCACCTGACTTTTCTAACACCTTTGTAGCTATAGGCTTTACAGCACAGTGAAATTTCTTCTTCAAACATCCCAGCGATCTTAGAAAGCTGGTTTCAGAGCGCATGGTCAGCTATTATACAGCACCCCTTGGAAGTCCGAGTGCTAAGAGCCTTGCTCAGGGGCCCAAGGGTGACAGCTTGGCAATGCCAAGGCTTAAACCCCACACCTTCTGATCCAGTAACCAGAGAATTAACCACTGAGCTACCACCTCCACCAGAGCTAAAACTATTGAGCTACCACTTTGCACAAGTCACCAATAAAGTCAGAGCTGTACATTTAATTTTATTCGAGATTGGGAAAAAAAAAAATCCCTTTCTTAGACTGAGGTGGTCAATGTTGTAATAAGAATATTAAGACCAGTTATAGCCAATCAAAGCAAGAAAAAACACATGAAAAATATTAAAATCTGTCCTGAAATTGTGTAGTAAATATCAAGCTTAAAGTTTGGGTTAAAAATATTCTTTAAGGCAGCATGTGTGTGTGTGTGTGTGTGTGTGTGTGTGTGTGTGTGTGTGTGTGTGTGTTTTACTCTACAAAGGCCTGAGCTGCAGTTAAATAAGTGCTACTAAATTGGCGTCATCACAAATCAGAGAAACTAGAAGAAGCAAACAGCAGACATTGTGTGTGTGTGTGTGTGTGTGTGTGTGTGTGTGTGTGTGTGTGTGTGTGTGTGTGTGTGTGTGTGTGTGTGTGTGTGTGTGTGTGTGTGTGTGTGTGTGTGTGTGTCCTATAGCACTAAGGCTTGCCGCACTGCTGTTTACTCATGGGGGGGGCTGCCTACTTTAATTTAACTCCAATCATGATGTCTTACAGCAGCCAAAAGGGCTAATCAATGATCTTTTGTGTCCTTGGGTGGACCAGAGAGAGAGAGAGAGAGAGAGAGAGAGAGAGAGAGAGAGAGTGAGCAAGCGAGAGAAAGAACATCCTTTTTAACAGCCAGTCAGTATTCTGGTTTCGGAGGGGGGGGCGTCACCGTCTCCATGCCAAGCGTTTCCGTGGTGAGCATGTTCCGTTGCTATGTAATTATGGTCCATTCGTATGATAGCTTGCACCTGAAGTGGGTCTGACTGCTGTGTGTGTGTGTGTATGTGTGTGTGTGTGTGTGTGTGTGTGTGTGTGTGTTAGAATATAAAGTAACCCAGCCATTTGTAAGCATGCAGGCAGGCAGGAATCTTGAATGATCTATTTGTATGCTGTATGCACAATATAAAGTCATAGGGTTCTATAGACGTGTCAGTAAACATTTGTACTTGGTGTTAGCATGCCCGCTAGGCCACTAGTGAAATTTCTCAGGAGACATACATTAAAAAAAACATGAAGCTTGTGATATTGATTAATCACTGGACAAAAGCATGGTGATGAAAAAAAGATCTTTCAGTGAAAATAGTGCAAATCTTCATAATTCTGTGTGTCCTCAAGTGCCATTAAGTTCACAATTCTCACAAAACTCCATTACATGAATCATTTTAGCCATAGACAAACTAGGCAGCTGGTTTTACTAGGGTGCAACCACCTGGAGAAGGGGGGCGCCAGTGAGCCCCTTTAAATTATTAATCAGTTTTTATGCTAAAGTTTAATATACAGTAAATGTCTGCATATTTTAATTCATGCAATTTTGCATTAATTATTAAATGTCTTTAACCTTTTTTTTTTAGAGAAGGATAAGAATGATTTGTATGGTGTAGGGGTGGAGCATTGTGGTGGGCGGGCGGAGCCATTGTGGTGGTGACAATAGTAATCTCACCTAGGGTGCCAAAAAGGCTATAAACGGCCTGTAGAAAGTACAGTTAGTCCACGATTTGCTATAAGGATGCGTTCTGATGACCCCATGCAAGTCGAGACATGGCCTGGCATACCAGGAGTCTTAAAGAATGGTGATCAATATGGGGTATCATACTGTAATTTGTTAATAATATTTGTTAATAATTTAACAAGTCACAGTACAACAATTTAGCAAAACGGAGCAATTTACAATGCCGTACTGTATAAACTATGCAGTATATATGTATTTGGAAGCAGGCGAGAGGACGAGCGCCTCCGAGTGGAGGGTGGAGCATACGCTGCTACTTCGGCCTGCCATGTGAAATTAAAAATATTTGTACAATTTTGTTTTATCGCTATCATCATCATCATTATAAGAATGCAAAATTTAAACCATCGTTACTTGGTGACAATCTGTAAATCAAATACTTTGGGATGTGATATAAGAGCGGGATGGTAAGTTGAAGTTAGGAACTGATCCCTGGTGACATTTGTGACTTGTAAATAAACACTATAGAAGCAAAGAATAGCCCACAATATATTTACAATGGAAATAAATCCGTAATCTGAGCACCTGCTCTGTATTTTTCTCATGGGAACGTATTCAAGAATAGACACGTTCTGTGCGACTGCTAAAACAATGCTTGATAAAGATACATATATCGCAGAGAGAGAGAGAGTGCACTAAATCCATCACACTATTTGAATATACGTACATATGTGTATAATTTGAGGCTTCATGGAATTTGTTCTCCATTCAGACCTTTAATGGGAACATTGCTTAAAGCGCTTGACCAATAACTGAATAAATGTAATCACTATGATTGGTAAAAAAATAGAAATCCACATCTGCGCTGCTCTGTTGTAGATTCTTGGATACATGAGCTGGACAAACTAGTTTTCTCAGTGCGGATTAGGAAAAAAGACAAGAACAAGAGGCTATTTGGGGGAAAATGTAAAAAAAAAAAAGAAAGCAAGACTGAAATCTGAGGTGAAAGGTGAAACCGGTGCTTCATTCTGCACAGGGTTTGAACACTTCCTCCAGTAAATATTCCTACTGCTGAGTCCTACATCAACACCATTATTAAACTCTTTAATACTGTATGTTCTTAGTTCTCAGCCTGAGGCTTTAACTTACAGTGAACAGGTCGAACCCACTGGCATTTAAATCACAACACATACACCAGTGTCCTACCTGTGCTTCTGCCCTTCATGTGTTTCAGTCTCTTCTGGTGGGTTTTGCCGTTGTAGTGTATCTGCGCCTGTGCTGTCGAGTTCAGCTGAATGTTACACACTTCGCAGACTGTGTATGATCGGTATTTACGTTCCTGCTTGGGACGAGGGTTCAGGGGCGGGGTTTTGTGTCTCTGAATATCGGCCTGGTTGGAAGGTAAGGCATTAAGTCTGGTTTCTTCGGTCAAAGCTTCAAGTCCATCGGCGGCGCTGTAGAAATGCTTCATTCCTAAGGGTACATGGAGGCACACACACACACACACACACACACACACACACACACACACACACACACACACACACACACACACACACAGAGACAGAGACACAATGCGATTCAATGAAAAATGTATAATGCTATGCAATTCAACATGGTATGGATAGTTTTTTTTTTTGTCATTGGTTCAGAAAGTAAATCATAAATAACATAAATAATAACTTAAATGCCTTCTGACCTCTAACGCATGGCCCCTTTACAAACAGGCCTTTGTAGTGTAAAAAAAGAAAAGAAAATAGATTAAATAAATCCAGACATTCTTTTCCTGCTCTGTCTTCAGGAAGATGCAGCTCTACCTCTGCCATGTTAATCTTTTTTCTATGTGAACAATCCATAGTGTTGTAATACGTCATTTACATTTACATTTGCTGCATTTAGCAGATGCCCTTGTACAAAATGGTGTACAAAAGTGCTTTGAGTCTCTAGCAATTAATAAATCTACACTGGTACACAAGATTACAAACTTAATATAAATATAACTCTTGAATTCTACAAAGCAAACTTTGTAGTTCTAAAAAAAGTGCTAATTTAAGCAGCGGTTGTGCTGAGAGAACATGCTTGAGAAACAGTTTAGTGAGGAGAACATAAAATATTGTTGACAACTTCTGGGTAATTTTCAAAATAATAAAAGTATAGCGCATCTACTAATAATTAAATAAATAATTTGGTTTTAGCGATGCAAATATGGTAAAACTATACATACATATATATATATATATATATATATATATATATATATATATATATATATATATATATGTTGGCAATTGTATTGTGATGTATAGTTTTTACCATATTTGCATGAATAAATATTAGTATATATATATATATATATATATATATATATATATATATATATATATATATATATATATATATATATATATATATATATATATATATATACTTCTGATAACCGCTAGGTGGAGCCAAACTTCACCACAGCCAGCGTTCCTCTGATTGTTTGCATCTGTGTGTGTGTAAGTGTGTGTGTGTGTGTGTGTGTGTGTGTGTGTGTGTGTGTGTGTGTGAGTGCATGTGTGCGCATGTTTGCTTTTATGCTGCAATCAATTAGAAGATCAGTGTGAAAGTAAGCACTTGTACCTAAATGTTGTTTTGGTTCTGGAGAGGGGAAAATCTATTTTTTATATATTTATATCCATTTATAATTATGCTCTCTCACTCTCCCTCCCATACACATCCACCCCCACTCACACACATACACACACACACACACACACACACAAACACACACAGCCTCCTTTCACGTTGTGTCTCTGCTGTGTCCCGCGCTTACGCAACTCTCTAAACAAGGAAAACATTTTCAAAACCGCTGCACACAATCACACATCTGTGTTAGGTGGCTGCTGCTGATGGTTCTGGGTGGGTGTGGTGCTTTCCGACAATGTTTAAATAAACTGTCGAAAGGTACTACAAAACATTTCTTGTGCACCAAATTGTCCCATGAGTCTAATGTACTGTATAAATCAGGCTTGAGCCTGAATTCTTATACATGAACAATGACAGGTGTGAATACAGCATCAGTCTTGTTTTCCCCGCAAAAACTGATACAAATGCTTTTCACCTCGTGAATAAAACTAGATAACTCAAGAACTTATGGTTTTACTTCAAGCTTGTCCACAACCCATTCCTAACATACAACGGCTAACAATAAGACCTCAGTTCTTCTGCTGTAAGTGTGAGTGTATGTATGTGTGTCAGGAGGTCAGGGAGGGACAGAGATTCCTAAAGCTGAACATGTCCACCGCATACTACCTCAGACCCTCTCTCGGTCTGAGCCCACTCACACCACATGGACATCCATCAATCTGTATAGTACTATGCTACTGAAAGTGTCCCATATAGAGCCCAGGTGCATTCACACCCCCTCCCACACACATGTAATGACAAGGGCAAGGATGAAGATTGATCTGTTAAACTAAGATGTTCAGAGCTCCACAACAGCAGAGGCAACTATCACAGCCAGATAGACAAGCAGAAAAGTGCGTCAACAAAAAGTGAATCCTTGCTGAATGATCTGCAACACATCAGTGTCAAAAGCAACCTGCTTAGAAGAATCCTCCACCCTATTGAACATCTCTGGGATTAATTGGAACGCTGACTGCACCCGTCTCCTCACTTATCTGACTTTATTAACACCCTTGTTGCTGAATGAGCACAAATCTATTCAAGCACACTCCAAAAATCTAGAGGACCAACTTCCCAGAAGAGTAAGGGATATCACAATGGCATGCGGATTACACGTGGAATGGGATGTTTAAAAAATGCATAGACTGTTATGGTCTGGTGTCCACAAACTTTTTTCATTTTTCATTTTTTCATTCACATTTATGGCATTTGGCATACATTTACTTTTTTTAACATTACATTTATACAATTATTATTTATTTATAATTTATTTATTATTTATACAATTAAGCAGTTATAGAGTTTAATTATATATATATTATAGGGCCTTGCTCAGGGGCCCAGAAATGGAAGCTTGGAGTGGCTGGGATTTGAACTCATGACCTTTGAATCCAAAGTACAATGCCTTAAACACTAACCTACCATCTCCCCATCATCTGATTTTGCCCTACTGTAGGCTATATAAATAAACCACGCTCTTGTCTTGACCATGCTGATCACATGACTATTACATTGTCTATTGATATGGATATGTTTGCTTTTGTTTCCCAAAGTTAAACTTGAATGAGTAAGTGTGATGCCAAACTATACACCTTGGCAAACTTTCAGTTTAAGTTTTTGTATTTTTATTTGTTACTATTTAAACCTATGTAGTGGATACTGTCACCCAAATTAGGATGAGGTTCCCCTTTTGAGTCTGGTTCCTCTCAAGGTTTCTTCCTCATAACATCTAAGGGAGTTTTTCTTTGCCACAGTCGCCATGGCTGCTCATCAGGGATGAACTTGACTTGACTTGACTTGACTTGACTTGATTCAGACTTGTCTTATCTCAGAGCATCATCTAAACCTCGGGAAACTGTATTTTATTTTTACATCTTCACACAAAGTGTTACCTGAGCACTTGCTCTTACAGAATCACATTAAGGATGGTGATAATAGCAGTGATCAGTGGTGTAAAGTATTTAAGTAAATGTACTTTGTTACTGTAAGACTTAAGTCATCTTTGGCTACTTTTTAGTTTTACTGAGTATCAAAGATATGAGCAAGTTTTACTTTCTAATCTACATTTATGATTCATTATATGTACTTTTTACTCCACTGTTACCAATGAAATTTTGCACCTTAATTGAAGATGTTATTAAGGCTCTCCAAACACACTCCAAAATCTAGTGCAACGTCTTCCCAGAAGAGTGGAGGGTATTATAATAGACAATGGGGACTAGATTTAGAACGGGATGTGCAAAAATCATGAATCTTATGGTCAGGGTTCCACAAACTTTTGTCCAATTTGACAAAAATAGTCCTTCTGCTGTCGCATCACTTCTGGTTCTCACATACCCGAAAAGCGAAGCCAAACCAGGACAAATCCGAGGACGTAAATTCTAAACAAGGGCAGAGGGAATCCTGCTCTCTGAGTGAAATATTGTGCTCTTGAATATTTTTGGCAGAAAAATTGCACCATTGGTGTTCTCAGCTAAAAAACATAAAATGCTTCACGTCATGAAGTGTGTGAGCAATCTGTCCTTGGAGTGACATGATAATGAACTGCAGCTTGTCTGGATTTAATGGGTTTTTTCCCAACACATGTTCTAGCCTTTAGCCTAAAAGCTGAAAGAGGAGAGCGGAAAGACTCGGAGGATGTTTCAGCTCTAATCTATTTGCTGGAAGCCGGCCCTACAAATGAGGTTGGATATGTTTGCTCAGGATCTGCATGTTTGTGAGTGTGTGTCTCAAATCATTCGGGACGAGAGGAAATTTAAACAGCTGCCGAATGTTTGATAGATTTGCCCATTCATGCTGTAACAAGCACTTCTCTGTGCTGATGTTTGCTCAGTGTCCAGCTCTGCATACTTTTTCTTTTTATTATGGTTTAACCAAATGGATTAACTGATGTATGTGATATTAAAATGATTGCACGTGACTCTGAAAACACAGGAAGCTGTGTTTGTAAAGATGATGTTTAACCAGTTTGTAAAAACCTTCCGCACTTTCGTAATGCAACATAATTATTAGAATATTTATACAATTATTACATCGTTTACATTTACTTCATTTGGCAAATGACCTTATCCAGAAAGACTTACAACGAGCTTATTCATATGACTGAGCATTTTGAGGGCCTTGATCAAGGGACCAGTAGCAGCAACTTGGTGGTGGGATTTGAACTCATGACCTTCTGGTAAGAAGTCCAACATCTTAACCACTGAGCTTCCCCTTCATCACATCACTCATCCCTAAATATGAACTCTCTCATTTTTACATGTCAAATCTTGTTTTACAGATGAAGAAGAATTAAAAAATTAATCCAGCTGTTGACATTTCACCATAAAACTGATCCCAGCACCTAATAAGGAATCCTGTGCAATCCTTTTTTTTTTCTAGTGTGTATATATATTATATTATTATTAAACATTTTTTCATACTTTTTAGTTATACTATACTTTTAATATACTTATACTTATTTTATTTATTTTACTTTATTTTCATCCTTATATTCTATCTCTATTTTTCATGTTGGACAGTCGTATAAAAGTAAGACAACACAAAAAAGTGTAAGACAACACAAGACACAAAATAGTGCCGCCAGTAAACCTACTGTAAACCTACTGTATATTACACAGTGCAGTGTGTAAAAGAGAACTGAGTACAGGAGTGTACCTTGTAATTAACAAAATGTAAACGAAAAGCTTTGTGCAAAACAGCAATAGCACTTTAATAATGTAAGAATTTAATAATGCTTTAACACCATGTTAAAAAAAACAAAAACAACAACAACACCAGACAACAAATCCCAGCCAAAAGTTAGATCAAAATATTCGAATCATGCTCAGCAACCATTAGGATAATTACAAACCCAACCCATTAGAAGGCAGAATAGTGGTCCAGTAACTCATCAGACATATTCCAGTCCTACACAGCAATTAACACATTTACACACACACACACACACACACACACACACACACACACACACACACACACACACACACACAGTAAAAACAAGTAGCAGGACTGAATCACATTAACACCAGATGGAGCAATCTTTCAAAAAGGTATTTCAATTAACAAATAAAATGACAGTATCGTTTCACGAAGTAGAAGAACTATTAATATTCAATAGACAATTTTTTTTTTTACAATGTTATACAAAGTAAAACCAAATCTTGACAGCTGACTGTGATTTGCTACACCTCTCAGTCTCAGAGAGCTGAAGAAAAGCTGGTTCTAAAAGTTTTTGGAATTTATTCGAACCCTTTTTTTTATTGCAAATGAGGCCAGCAGTGCTAAAATGTCTCACACAGGTAGCAGATTTAGGTTGAGCCTTAATGACATCTTTAACAGATGTGCAAAATCTTAAATCTTAAATTTAAACAGAGCGACGTAAAAAGTGCATACACTATATTGCCAAAAGTATCGGGTCACAAGACGTTTCCTGCTATATGTGGTCCTTTTCCAAACTGTTACCACAAAGCTGAAGGCACTCACTTGTACAGGACGTCTTTAGATGCACTGTAATAAAAGTTTGCATTCACTTGAACTTGGGAACCCAAACCTGTTTCAGCATGGCAATGCCAATGTGTACAAAGTGAGTTCCTTGAAGATCTGGTTTACATGCTTTGGAGAGGAAGATCTTGAGTGGCCTGCTATAGAGCTCTGATCTCATCTGTACTGAACACTTTTGGGATGAATTGGAACACTGACTACACCCCAGGTCTCCTCAATTCACCTACATCAGCACCTGCCTTTCATAATCCAATCATGTGCATCTGTAAGAGCAAGTGCTCAGGTAACAGTTTGTGTGAATTTTCTTTATTTTTATTTTTCAAATACAGTTTAATGGCCATCAATGCTCTGTTGTATGACAGTATGAATCCAATACGTATGTTTTAAATACAAAAATGAATAAAGAAAATGGAAAGATCGACAAGGTGTACAGTTTACTCATTCAAGTTTAACAATGCAAGTGCACTGCAATGCAAGTAACAAGTGCAGTACAGAGCTTTGGGAAACAAAAGCAAACAAATCCAAATCAATGCAATGGACAGACTAGACTATGGCAAAACCACAATCAAAAATAAAATAGCAATCAAAAAGGTTTGTGAAAACCTGACCATAAGATTCATGTGCTTTTTGAATTTCACAAGATGCTTCACTAGATTTTCTAGTGTGCTTGTTGAGATTTGTGCTCATTCACTCACAAGGGTGTTAGTAAAGTCAGGTACTGATGAAAGTGAGGTGAGGAGGCCTGGAGGTGCAGTCTGTGTTACAATTCATCCCAACATGTGTTCAAGAGGGTTGAAATCAGACCTCTATATCATGTAAACAAATCTTCAAGGAGCTGGCTTGCATATAAAAGCCTTATACAATTGTGTACCTCCATAGGTGGCCTGAAAAGGTGTCCCAATACTTTTGTCCATACAGTGTATTACTTCACATTATTTTTATGAATGAGGGTCCTTTAAATTTTGTGTGCACACAGATGTGTGTGTGTGTGTGTGTGTGTGTGTGTGTGTGTGTGTGTGTGTGTTCTGGGAGTCTGGGTCAGTCATATTTGTAGACTGAAGTGGTCCTGGGAACTAGAGATCCCAACTGACTGAGATCAGACAAACAACATATAACGATAACAGCAGCTGTGTGCATCACTTGATTGAATCGTGGTTCAACACGACTTCTATTAATATAAAAAATATTTATATTCAATTCAAAAATTAATAACAGATCCATTCATTTTTAATTGTGTTGGCAAAGAAATATAATGGAATTATAATAACACATAATAAAACACATATAATTACATGTGGTATAATACAATTTTACATTCACTTAAACTTGATGGCTGAAATATGATGGCAATTTATTTTGGCCGATATGTTTGGACGATCCCCCATACTTGATTGAAAAAAGCTACATGAATTCGTTAGAAATGATCGCGACAGATGTGAACAGTGATTGCTTTATATATTTACAGTTCTAGCTGTATGCGGAATACAGATTACTGCCACCTTCTGGTATGGAAAAGTTATGTTCCCTCACGCAAGCACAGAACATAACATGCACGGTTTGGTGAGTCAGATACGCCTGCCTAATAATCGGCCGCCTGATCAATCAGTCGACCTCTAAAAAACGGTTATAAAAGATTATATAAGTTTGTTCCTCATAACTGTAAGTGTGTCCCTGCTGAGCGAGCCAGTGGTGACTGTGTCAAGAAAAAACTCCCTAAAGACAGCATGAGAAAGAAACCTTGAGAGGAACCAGACTTAAAATTAAATGCAACCTGTGGTCCTGAGACATTGTAGTAGACTGTTGATGTTATTTACTGTTCAAATCCAAGCTCAGAGTTCTTGATGCTAGTATCGTATACTATTAAAATAACACACACAAACATGCATGACTCCTCTGATGGACCGAGGTGAAGTGACCTTTACTGAATAACACTCCTAAACACATAGCTCAGTGTAACGCACTCGAACTCTCGCACTGTCACATCTTCACTGTGGTGCTCCATTAATCAATTCCATTACACCACAGAAAACACAGACAGTGTGTTATTACACAGGCATTTAACAATTATTTCACCGGTGTGAGCAGGAATCAAGTTGTTCAGAGGCTACCTGTGCTGTCAAAAACAAAGGAAAACATGCTAAACACATTAGCTTTATTACTTTATTAATTATTTATCTAAATGAAATTACAGTATTTTCCCATTTGGGGAACTGCATGTCAAAAAAAGACCCACAAATTCTAACAGTGCGTGTGTGCTAGTGTAAAAGTGTGCGTGTGTGTGTGTGTAAAACGCTATATATTAAAGTAGTCAGTGTGCAGCTTGTACAGCAGTACAGATTTACTGTCCCTGAAAATAACTCAACATACATCCATTATTGTCGAAATAAACAGCAACAAAAAAGGTTGAGCTATTTTATGAGTTGCTCAGTAGCGCCTGGTTCCATAATCTCAAATGACTGTATAAGACTGTAGGAAAGACATAATTCATAATCACACATTCCAGTGCTCATTAAAATTAGTTCTCACTCTCCAGTGCTCTGTATTGTTTAAATACTATAATCACACTCTTGATATCACCCAAATGAGGATGGGTTCCCCTTTTGAGTCTGGTTCCATTCAAAGGTTTCTTCTTCATAACATCTAAGGGAGTTTTTTCTTGCCACAGTCGCCATGGCTGCTCATCAGGGGTAACTGCAAGTTAAAATTTGTGGGTATCTACAGTGGGACCGAATGTTCAGAAACGTTAGGAATAAAATTTTAAACAAAGTTTTCACAAAAAAATTTGATAACATTTTAAAAACACATTATTGTATTAAAGTGACATTAAAGTCTAGATTAATTCACTAAGGTGCCATAGGGGCTGCAGGGGTACGTTCAAAAATCTTAGGAACTCACGAGTTCTGGGGGACCACTGTACACCCTAAGCTGTATGGCATTTAACCATGCAAAGCCACAGGTACTATTAATGATGTTTATGCTTGTATTGTAAAGCAGTAAAAATGTGGTGCTTTGAGTAAAATTCTCTCATACTGACCACCTAATGTTCAACATGGCACCGATACTGAATTATATATAATTATAATTTAAAAAATCAATCTCTCAATTATTCAATTCGAAAACATACAATGAATCAGGGGACACAACCACCAGGCTGTGGACTGGTAAAGGGGCCGTAAATCATATAGTACTAGGCCGCACAGAAAGAATAAACACCTTTTATTTATTTTTTGTTATTTTCCATTTTATTGACTTTCACAGTCTGTAGTGGTCAAAAATGGCCACTTCTACTATTGCCCATTTCACTTACTTGTTTCAGTAGCCATTTTTTCTATGCATTGATAAACTAAGCTCTCACTGATTCTGGTGAGTTACATTTTAATTTTATACATGTAATTAAATCAATAACTAAATCTAAAATGTAGTAGTAATCTAGTAATAAAATAACCACTCCGGTCTGTGGAAAACATGGTCTTGTCTGTGATTCTAAAAGGGTTCGTTAGTGTAGCACACAAATCCAACTTTTCTTTTCTTTTATATTCATATCAGTCAGACAGATTCTTGGATTCAGATCCAATCTTACCGCAAGCAAAAATATATACAAAAATTTCATAAATAAGCCTCAGAAACACAACATTTTTAGTTTAATATAATCTGTAAATATTTCAAATGTATAAATATCAAATTCATATATTTCATATATATTCATTCATATACATTAAACATGCATGCTGTGTTCCCTGGTGGTCTAGTGGTTAGGATACGGCGCTCTCACCGCTGCGGCCCGGGTTCAATTCCTGGACAGGAAACCTACCCCAGCCATTAGGGTTGCACAAGCTAGTGCACTCTTAGTGCCGGTCCCAAGCCCGGATACATGGGGAGGGTTGCGTTAGAAGAGCATCCAGCGTAAAAACGTGCCAAATCGAACATGCGGATCATGAATCCGCTGTGGCGACCCCTAATGGGAGAAGCTGAAAGGAAGATGCACACTGCATCCTGCGATCAGTTTGACCCAAAGTGGAATTTAAAATAAACCAGTTGCCTGAAATATTAAGTGATGATAAGTAGATAATCTCCATCTATATGTGGTTCTTCCCCAAAGTGTAACCACAAAATTGAAGGCACTCATTTGTCTTGTTTTATTTCGTTTCACTTTTAAAGAATAAACCTTCTAAAAATAATTCAAGATTTTCTCTAAATCTTCTCTATACAGACTCCAAAGATAACATGTTCTCTCTGTGGTGTGTCCTTAGTACATTTTTCTCTCTCTGACCCAGGCTGTCTATGTGATCTGGGATTGTGTGTCTTTCTGTGATTCTGAGGTTAAAGAAGGTTAAACAATTGCTGAGCTTAGTCTGTACAGTATGTGGACACATTTTCCATCACATTTGTACTTTTTTTAGCCTAATCCTCCAGATTACTCACTCAGACCAAATAAACACACACTGTGTGTGTGTGTGTGTGTGTGTGTGTGTGTGTGTGTGTGTGTATATATGTTATGTGTAGGCCTCGCTTAAAATATATGTTTTTAATCTGCACTTAAACCGGGTGATTGAAAGGACATTACTTATAATCTTACACTTCAGTGCTCATGTTAGTTCTCACTCTCCAGTGTTCTGTATTGTTTAAAGAATATAATCACACTCTTGATGTCACCCAAATGAGGATGGGTTCCCCTTTTGAGTCTGGTTCCTCTCAAGGTTTCTTCCTCATAACATCCTTGGTACAGTCACCATGGCTGCTCATCAGGGATAAATACACATCGTTCCCCTCAACTCATAAATTCTGTAAAGCTGCTTTGAGACAATGTCTGTTGTGAAAAGCGCTATAGAAATAAACTTGACTTGACTGTACACCTTAATGCAGTTATCCAATCAGCCGATCATGTGGAAGTGGTATGATGCAAACAGTCATCTAGATACAGGTCAAGAGCTTCAGGTAATGTTTAGATTAAATATTAAAACATCATCATTGAAAAAGGTGTGATTTCTGGGAGTTTAAGCGCTACATGGTTCCAGGTACCAGATAGTCGAATGGAATAGAATAGATGTATTTACTTGTCACATGTACAGTACATGACAGTGAAATTCTTTCTTCACATATCCCAAAGATTTTAAGAAACTGAAGTAAGCCCCTGGATGATAAAGCAATCCTGGAGCTCTGAGAGTTAAGGGCCTCACTCATGGGCCCAAGAGTGGCATCTTGGCAACACTGGGGCTTAAACCCCTAACTTTCCGATCAGTAACCCAGAGCCTTAGTTTTGAGCTTCTAGGATTCTAGGAAAAGCATCTCAGAACACATCAAAAGTTGTAAAAGACCACCTTGGTATCTACTCCTGTCATTCAAGAACAAGAATAAGAAACTACCATGGGCATAGATTCACTAATAACCTGGACAGCTGAAGACCAGGAACAGGCTTGGTGATATTTCTTTTTTTTTCTCTAATCTTTAACTGTCTAGTTAGGCTGAGCCTGTGCCCATGATAGCCTCAGATTCTTGTTCCTGGCTGACAGGAAAGTGCAACTCTGGATTTAACAAGCAACTTATTTTAGCATTGTCTTTTATCTGAAGCTCATGAGTAGCTCATATTACATACATTCTAGAAACAGTTGGCCACATCCTTCCACAAGAAAGTGTACATCATTTTATGCACACACATCTAAAAGTAATACACACCACTAATCCCACACCAGCAGGAATCCTACATGTTCAACTGAGTGTATTAAGCTAGCACTTTATTTCTGTTATAAAGACGTCAGGTCAGACGGCGCTAAAACTTGTGTGCATGTGCGAGTTTACGCAGATTTTTCACTACGACTGACTGTAACTGCATGTACAAAAACCTTGGCTGAATTTTCCCTACAAAACACTGACCGATTCAGTAAAAGTAGGAAGGAAGAAGAAAGAAAGAAAGAAAGAAAGAAAGAAAGTCCAGCCTACCTTTTTTTGTACAACAAGTGTTGAGCGTAATGATACTGTTCTAAAAAAGTATGAATGACAAACTTTTTTTTAAACCTCGTGACCAAATCAGGAAATTATGGAGTGAGTGACAGAAACAAACATGGGGGACTAAATGCAAGTGAAGAATCGTAAATCCTTCTACATAAATATTTCCCATTCATTAGACAACGACGGTCTGAAAAAATTCACATTTTCAATCCCCAAAATACTTTTTCTTTACAACATGAGGACAAAATGTATTGAAGTGATAATTCATTGTGTTGAAGAAACACTTTCATAGTAGAACACTTGGGATTAAACACACACACACAAATACACACACACACACACACACACACACACACACACACACACACACACACACACACACACACACCCTTTTCGGTACAGAGGGTTAAGTGTGTACATCACATAGATTTCTCCACCCCATAAATTGACCCTGCTGTGTCAACACATAGCCTTAAATAAAAGCCCTGTTGGTGTGTGTGTGTGTGTGTGTGTGTGTGTGTGTGTGTGTAGGTGCAAAGTCATTAAAGTGTTACACAGTACAAAAGTCTTATTTTACATGAAACTTTCCACCTGACTGATTAAGTCAGTTTTGCAAAATACAGAGGACCTTGTTAAACCTCTCTCTCTCTCTCTCTCTCTCTCTCTCTCTCTCTCTCTCTCTCTCTCCTAATACAATCGTTCTCCTCCTCCGTTATTCCTTCACTCAGTCTTTCTCTTCTGCCAAGCTTGTTAAATCTGAAAAGATAACCATAGCAGAACAGATCTCATAAAAAGCAAATACAGGCGTACGCGCTCACACAGAGCGGCGTGGATCTGTATAACCTTTATAAATAAATGTGTTCGGTGGCATTTACACTCTGACATCCCGTAGCTGCTCCGTACAGATAGGATCGAGATCGAACTCTGAGATGCTTCCTCGAGCGTGAGAGCAATCATCTGCACGTTACAATGTTAAAATGGAACAAATGGAACACTGATGCTCACTAAAATCCTCTTAGAGCTGTGCGAGTCGGTACATTTCGCGTCATCCCTCAGCAGAAACCTTTAACAGAGGCACAAAAACAGAACCTTGACCTGATCATGAACAGATGATGAGCTGTCAGCTGACCTCCAGAGAATGGAATGTGAATATAGACTCACACTGTGCCTGACACAAACACACCTTCAGAGCGGAGGTGGGGAAGGGAAAAGGATTCAGACAGGTTAGGGTTCAAATTTTCTTCTCATGCAGTGAAAAAGCAACCTGACCAACAATGATGGTGGTTTTTATATTATATATTTTCCATACACAGGCCTATACATACACTATATGGACAAAAATAATGGGACACCTGACTTTTCCGACATTATGTGGTTCCTCCCTAAACTGTACCCAAAAGTTGGAGACACACAATTGTACAGGACATCTATGGATTTGATAGCATGAAATTTTGGCTTTACTTGAACTAGGAAGCCCAAATATGTGACCTAAATTAGGCAGATCTTTACACAATATAGGATTGTGCGTAAATGTAGTTTTATTCGATTGGAAAAGGAAGTAAAAGGAAATTGAGTATGCAGGAAGTGAAATGTGGACCTAACTGTTAGACCTAACTAAAACCCTTGTGTCTGAATTCACACACAGGAATCCCAGCTCACTCATATATATAAATATATAGAAGTATATATTTATCCTACATATTCGTTCTCACTGCAAGTGCTTATGTAAGCAGATATAACAATACACACTAGCGCTATATAAAAAGATTGACAAAAAAAGGATAAAAGGTTAAGAGAGAGTGGGCTGGAGAACACGACACAGTTATGTGCAAAGTTATGTTTTATTCAAAAACTGATGTGAAGCAATATGTATGTAAGCATTCTACAGAGGGCATTCTACAGATCTCTCCTTGGCTCTCTCTATCCTTCTCGCTCTCTCTCTCTCTCTCTCTCTCTCTCTCTCTCTCACACACACACACACACAGACACACAGACACACACAAACCCCAGCATTTGTAATAAACAGAGATACCACACTAATCTCTGATACATCAAGTGTCTTTCTTCCTGCACAAACATAGCATCGACGGCATGGTGCGCAAAAACCTGGTCATGTGACCTTGTGAACGGAATTGGGATCAATGAAATATTAATTAAATGAACATAGACGTTATGGACTAAAAGTAGTGGGACACCCAACTTTTCCAGCTATATGTGGCTCTTTGCAAATCGTTACACAATGTTGAAGTCACTCAATTGTTTAGAATGTGTTCTGGATGTGGCAACAGAAAAATCTCCTTTTACCCAAACCTGTTACAGCATAACAATGCCCCTCTGCACAACATCAGCTCTATGAAGATGCTTTACATGGTTGGAGTGAAAGATCTTGAGTGGCCTTCATCTGGACAACCTGCTGCCGGAGGCTTTCAGTCACTTTAGAACGGCCCACCATCTTGCAGAGTCAGTGAAACTGGAAGTTAGGCTGCCAGTTAAATAGGGGTTGATAGATAATCAAGGAAATTAGCACCAGGTGCCAGATTAACACTAATAACTGGGAGGAATCTGAAAGTGTTCTCTAATTTTGATCAGTGTGTTTTCTGCAAAATAATGGTTTTTTTTTAAATGCCTTAGTTTTTTTGTGGAAAAGGTGTTCTGGTAGCATGGTATAGACAGGACAAAAACTCCTTCAACTGTTGAGCAGTGAAGATGACATTATTTCAGAATTGTTCAATTGTTTATAAATTGTTCTCTAATTTTGATCGCAGTGTATATAGCCAGAGAAGTGTCTGGAATATTTATATGTACAATATATATAAATAAATAAATCACTGCCTCTCTACTAATTTGTGATTTTTATCACCACACGTTGAAAGATTCTCAGAATGTGCACATGTGTTATATGGGCGAAAGTGTGTGACCACCTGACCATCACAAAAGTGTTCAGTTGGATTTAGTTCAGGGCTTTGTTATATTTTTCATGGAACTTGCTTTGTGCAAAGGAGCATTGTCATGCTATTTTAGCCCTTTATTTCCAGTGAAGGAATCTGCAAAGTTAAATCATACATCATACAAGAGTTACACTCTATTGCCAAAAGTATTGGCTCACCTGGTAATAAGTACGGTATGTGATTTTTGAGCATTGCATTTTACATTTAGTCCGAATTTGCTCTTATATTTCCCTCCACTCTTTTGGAAGATGTCCACTAGATTTTGGAGTGTGCTTATGGATATTTGTGGTAATCAGCCACAAGGGTATTATAAAAGGCAGGTGCTGACGTAGGTGAGGTAAGGAGGCCTGGGGTGCAGTCAGTGTTCCAATTTATCCCAAAGATGTTCAGTAGGGATGAGATCAGGGCTACTCAAGCAGGCTACTCAAGATCTTCCTCTTCAAAGCATGTAAACCAGAGCTTCAAGCAGGTCACTTTGTGCACAAGGGCATTGCCATGCTGGAACAGGTTTGGGTTTCCAAGTTCAAGTAAATGCAAAGTTTTATTACAGTGCATCTAAAGACGTCCTGTACAACTGATTGCCTCCAGCTTTGTCATTGCCTAGTCAATATCTGCCACTGATTTGGAAACAGATATAAAGAGAGAGAGCGAAAGAAAGAGAGGCTATGATCGAGCAGAAATACCACTCGAGGCAGCTGATAGCTGTCATTAAAGCTACACATGAAATCTGCAATATTCAAATGTGTTCAGCCAACCAATTGATGACATAAAAAATGGGTTGAATTTGCAATAAACCAATCATATAAGCCCTCACCAATGACAAATTCCAACCGAGAATCTTTCATAACGATCGCCGCAGCTTCGGCCTGCAATAACTTCAGACGTTTGTTCGCTGACAAAAACATGGCTTTCTGAGAAAGTTTATGTCTGAAACGTTCCTGCTGCGTCGGTTTGCCTGTAGAGAAATCGTGACAAGGAAATTACAGCATTTCTGTGGACATCCAAACAGAGCCATTTCTCATGTGGTCTGAAATCTGCCGTTTGTCCTGACAGAGATGGATTCGCCGTTATAAAGTTGCAGTGGATTTGATATGATAACGAAATGGCCAGTCTGTGTTACAACAGTTAGTATGAGCCAGTTTTTGTGGATTTCTCTGAGCTTTTTTATGATCCATGCCATTTAGATTAGGGATGTAACCTAATATAAATACGTTAATGAACAACTAATGTAATACATGGCATTTACCATTTGTAAATGGTTTGCTCTAGTAGTCTGACTGTGAGGATTGTCTCTGAGCTAACCGAGTCTTAACGTTTATTGTTCAATTTCTGCAATGTGGGCCTGGGAATATCAGTCAAACAGACACCAGGACTTGTATGAAAGATATCCAAAGTTTACAGACAGAGAATTCACAAATAGGCCTCTATGACGAACATAAGTTTATTGCTTTTCATATCAGTACACAGTGGTGGACAAACCATGTACTTGAGTAAAAGTAGACATACATTAGGTAAAATATTACTTCAGTAAAATTGCTTCCTTTAAACTTTCACTTGAGTAAAAGTATTTGCCTTCAAATGTACTTCAGTATTCAAAGTACTATGATTTATTATGGCTATAATGTTCCTATGATCATTTTTGTCACAAGACTCTTACTTAATCAAATGAATTCATGTGAAAAGACTTTAATGTTACTCTCAGCACACCAATCTATTAATAGAAGTCAAACATTGATTGAAGTTATTATGAGCCCAAAACCTTCCTTTTAACTACTTCAACGAGTCAGGAGTTTCTTTCATCATTTATTCCTTTCAAAATGTTCTGCTTGCTGTTGATCTGATGCTGAACTGTATGTTCATGCTAAATAAATACCACCAAGCAGAAAACTCTACCCTGATTGGTCTCTTGCTGTGTGTTTGACCACAAGTTTTTATCCACTCATAAATAAAAAGGAACGACTGATTTCACAAAATGTAGCTGAGTAAAAAGTTATTTGTAAAAAGTCAAAAGATACTTGACTTTGAATTGTACTGAAGTTTAAGTAAAAGTCTCCCCAAATAGAAATAATTCAGTAAAATTAAAGATACGAGAAAAAGCTGCTTAAGTACAGTAACAAATTACATTTACTTTGTTACTGCCCACCACTGTCAGTATATGATAAACAAAAACCTTGTTAAAGCTCATACTGTTCTTGTTATAAACCTAATTATCTATCATTACATACTTTTTGACAGTCGTAGCATGACAATATGCAAGGAAAGACAATAAAAATTAGTCTCAAACTAGATAAATTACTCCTGGTAGAATAACTGAATAAGTGATTTAGAATATTACCTAACATTGCCCTTTTGTATTCTGAAAGAATAACGCTTTATAGGATTAATTAATCAGAGTAAAAAGCATCAGGCGCACAGGGGACCAAATGTCGCTAGATTTTCTCCTTTATTGACATAGGGTCAGTCGGGAGAAAAGTAAAACTAACCACTCTACTATGTTTCTGTACAAACTGACTCGACATTTGCAAAAGAAAAGCTTTCATTAAAAAAGCTGCTGCTCCTAAGCCTCTACACAGACCACACAATGTCTTCAGCAATATGTCTTCTGGGGTCCCAAAAATAATCATTTAATCAAGTTAAAAATAAATTCCACTTGTTTTACCATATATTATATTATGTAAATACCATGCTAAACAATTAATACAGGCGTTTTAATAAAGGACTCTCTGAGCAGCTTTGTAGCAGTTGTAGCTCAGAGGGTAAGATGTTTGACTTCTGAAAGAAAGGTGATGAGTTCATATCCCAACACCACCAAGCTGCCACTGTTGGGCCCTTTAGCAAGGCCCTTAACCTACAACTGTTCAGTTGTATATAATGACAAAAATGCAAGTCGTTCTGGATAAGGGGGTCTGCCATATGCCATAAATGTAAATGTAAATGTACTAGATGTCTGAACATTCTGGAAATGTAACAAATCCAAAAGCAAAAATCTCCATCTCAGTGTTATTGGGCAGATAATGTTGTCAGCTATAATGAATTCCTCTATGTATTGAGGGAGAATTTCCTCAGGCCTTCTGGATGAGACCCATTACAAACCTGAGTGAAGCAGTTGAGGATGAGGAAGTGGTTGCAGAACCTTCTGGGTTAGATCACGCCCACTATCCAATCACTGCCATAGATATTGGTATTGTATTGCTTTTCTAATACAGATATAAAATATAGTGATTAATTGTATGATGTTAGACTTAAACATTTATGTACATATATCATTCACACCAATTCTACACATGCTCAGTGCTCCAAATGATTTTTTTGTTGTTGCAGGAACTAAATTTCAGGCCACAGCCTGCTAATAAGTGTAGTGATCACAGTACACCATGCCTTATTTCCCTTCAGCATCGCAGCTTCTATGTTTCAGATTAACCTCTGTCATACCAATGTGGCTGGTTATTATGTTTGCCTTCATAATTGCTTTTAAGTCATGCATGACATATAAATGAAGCCAAGAATGTGTGCCAAGGACAAAGGCAGAGGCAGGAGACAATTAAGGGGCCATTAAATGGGACATGCTAATGCTATTTAAGGAGAATGAGAAAGAGAGAGAGAGAGAGAGAGAGAGAGAGAGAGAGAGAGAGAGAGAGAAAGATAGAGCGCAAGAGAGAGAGAAAGTGATCAAAAAGGAGATCAGGAGGTCAAGCAAGAGCGAGAACATTAAAAGACAAATCAAGCGTGAGAGACCGTGAAAAAGAATGCAAATGGGAGACACTTGTTTCAAGCAGAAGAAGTAATAGTAACAGAAGTAGCAGTAATATTAACAGTAGCAGTGGTAGCATTAGTAGTCCAGTAGTAGCAGTATTAATTAGAGGACGGCCGATACTTCCAGTACTTCCAATAAACAGTACATGGTGTCAGTGATTCGCCTCTATATAATGCAACCTGCAAAACATGCAAAAATCAGTATGAATTTTTGCTGATAGTTCCAGCAATCAACTATCGGTGCCGATTAATATGCAAAACCGATGAATTGGTCGACATCATTACTACTAACATTAGTAGTATTACTACTATTAGAGGTAGTAGTGAATGCAATAGTAGTAATAATAGTTGTATTAGTGGTAAGAATAGTATAAGTAATGGTTATAGTAATGGTAATATACTGTAGTAGTAGTAGTAGTAGTTGTAGGAGTAATAATGGTAATAGTAGAAGTAATGTTAGTAGTAACATAAGAAGTAGTTATTGGAGTAGTATGTTTAGTAATAGGAGCAGTAGTAGCTGAAATTGTAGTAGTTGTAGGGGTAATAATGGTAATAGTAGTAGTAATGGCAATAGTAGTAATATAAGAAGTAGTACTTGTAGTAGTATTTATAGTTATACGAATAGGAGTAGTAATAGTAGTAGTTCTAAGGGTAATAATGGTAATAGTAGTAGCAGTGGTAGTATTGTAAGAAGTAGTACTTGTAATAGTATTTGTAGAAATAGGAATAGTTGTAGCTGTAATAGTAGTAGTTGTAGGGATAATAATGGTAATAGTAGTTGTTGTGGTGGTGGTTGTAATAGTATTAAAAGTAGTAGTAGTAATAGTAGGATGGCTGATCTAATAAATGTTGTATGTCATCTTATGTTATGGCCCTTAGAACTTTACCATAAAACAAAAACTGACCATGTTAAACTGACTGGCACAATGCATTTCTTGTAAATAAAGGATGTTATGTGCATCATAACTTGCAAAACTCAACCCAACTTGCATGTACAGAAACACAGCTCAGATTTGCCTTGGATATTGGTTTCTGTGTGTATATATTACACATTGATGTAATCTGTTTCTTTCTTAATTTAGTCCTCGTCAACCCTAACCAGCTCTCCACTAGAAAATGCCAGCTACCAGCCAGAGAGCATGAATGCCAACACAGTAGTATGAGCCATAATACTGTTTTGCTAGCATTTTTTGGCAAAAAAAAAAGAAAAAAAATATATATACTGTATATGTATCCTGTCTCAAGGATTGTGGTGTGATATTTTTTGCCACATCACTCATCCCTTAGCGGGTCTGGCCTCAGAAATATTTAATTATGAAACAGAGTCTAAGGAAAAACTCCCTTATGCCTCTCATCCTCATATAGAGACTTCTCTATACTACCAGCCCACACACTAACACTGACACACAGTTAACCAAGAGAATTGCACCAAATATTTTTATAAAGCTTATAGAAGCACCCACACACACTTCACGGCTTCGGCGGCATACTGCGAACCGGTTTCGACTTTTTTCTAAAGCTAACGCCCTTCACCTTGCCTCCTTTCCTCTCCGAACAAAGCGAGTGTGACTCATGCAGCAGTGGCCCGATCTCGAATAGCCGGACACAGATAGGGAAAGTGAGAGAAAAATAGAGTGAGAAAGAGAGAGAGAAAAGCGGGAAAGGAGAAGCAGCAGACGGATGTTCAAATCTAGGATGACCCTGAAGTGAGTCAGCTCGGTCCAGACGTCACTGCCTCCTCCAGGGCTGTTTAAGAGGCGCAGGGCCATGCGGGCATCTCGAGTGGTGGGCTCAGGGTCGGGCCGGGAGCTCCGTAGGAGGACGTGTTCAGAGAGTGTGTGAGTGTGTCCTTGGAAAGGCTCATTAACGCTCATTATTAACAGACCAGGGCAAATTCCATGCAAATGTCAACCATAGCAGCGAGAGAAAATAATGTTGGGAGCAATAAATACCTTCTAAAAAGCGCCCACGCTGGTCTATTATTAACTTTGTTCATTTTCAGTTTATTCTGATCGTCAGTGCGGTGTTTATTCTGTCTGTTTCAGGGAAATCTTCAGACTGACAAGAGCTCGAGTTAAAGACATTATCCATATTCTGTTGAGTTCAAAAGCTGTCCATTCACAAAGTATCATACGTCATCATTATCAGGATTATTAAAGGAGTTTAAGGAGAGGTGAAGTGGTAGCTTAGTGGTTAAAGCATTGGACTTTGTATCCAAGTTCAAATACCAGCCACAGCAAATTGCCCATCCTGCCTCCCTGAGGAAGGCCCCTAAAAAATTTGAGATGCTCTGGATAACGGTGTCTGCCAAATGGCGTAAATGTTTAAGGCCAGAAAAAATCATGAAGAAATTTCTGAGTGGAAACATGTCATTCAAACAAAAAAGTATCTCAGAATGCACACTCATGCACACTCAATGCACACTCATGTACTCATGCATTAAACACAAATATCTGTACTTTTTACATACTTCTTACAGTTTCAAAACAGGCTTTAGTTCTAATCTGTTTGGTGATGTGATCGATATTTTTCTTCCCATTGCGCGCCGTTTTCAGCCCATCAACCTATTTCTTGTCATTGTGTGGCTTTTTCAACCTACCACTGATAATTTCCTGGCTCTCACACACCACAGATGTAAGCTAGTTTATGAAGCGAACAATGAGCAGGGCAGAAGGAAGTCTGGTGTATGGTAAAGTGTATTGAATCCATCAGATTCTTTGTCACGCTGGTAGCACAGCTGATTAGTGACTCTATCTATACATGAAACTCTATTACGGTAATCTTAGAAATACTGTATCTTTAAAACATGTGTGTGTGTGTGTGTGTGTGTGTGTGTGTGTGTGTGTGTGTGTGTAAGAGAGAGAGAGAGAGAGAGAGAGAGATATTAGGGGAAAAAGAGAGAGAATGAGTGAAAGATTAATGTTGTTTACACACATTGTCCATGTCGAGTGTATCTGCATGTATTATAAGGTGGATTTTTGAGACTAAATAGCTCACAGGCAGCTGAGCAGCATGTCCAATTCAATAATTAAGTATCAAGATAGCGTAGCATGCAGAGTGAACTGGATTGATCAGGAGAAAGAGCTGGAAAAATTAAAGAAGGAGGACTAGGTGGACACACAGAGAGATGAAGGAGGAGGAGAACAGGTAGAAGCAGAAAGAGATTCCCAGTTTTAATGGCAAATTTCAACACTGATACTGACAAAGATAGTGAAATTATGCCAATAATTTTTTAAGCAATTGTTCCACGTAAACGCTACTAAAATGAGCACGTTTAAAATTAGAGTGGAAGAATGACACTCAGATGGGACTCTGGAAGAACCTCTGGCTACTCTAAGGAAAATCCAGTTTTCGTTCGCCACCTAATTTACACTTCCATCCAAACAAGCCTTTCAGAAAGCCACTCTCGGGAAACCGAACCATCCAAACTCCACCTCCACAGAGTCAGTAATTGAAATAGTAAAGCTGTTAATAATTGAGGAGCGAAGACGATCATTTCATTTTCTCAGCATACACGATATAGAGAAGAAGCACTGCGACACCTAACTTTTATAAGATAAGTGGTTCTTTTCCTTTATATAACTAATAAAGGTTATGTGGTTATGTGGTTCTTTTCCTTTATATAACTAATAAATAAATGGCTTAATATCTGTTGCTGTACAGTTTTATGTGAAGTGTGCAATCTTTTGCACTTGACTTTTTAATAAGATCTTTCACTGGTTTTTATATTTAAAGCTACTGACACAGCCCTGGATTCTTATTTTTATCGAATACTAATCACAGTCCATATTATGTCCAGAGATACAAAGCCAAACACAATACAGGCAGATTATGTACATAATGCTTTAGTGGTGGCTATATACTGTAAGTTTATAAAATATGCTATACAGACAAATTATTTGGACATCTACATTTTTCTGCCATACTGTACGTGGTCCCTCTCAAACTGTGCACACAATTGTATTGGATGTCTTTGGAAGCGGTAGCATGAAATATTCCCTTCTATTGAAGTAGGAGACCCAAACGTGTTCCACCATGACAATACCCCTGTGCACAAAGCCAAAATATGCTTTACATGAGTTGGACTGGAAGATCTTAAGTGGCCTGCTATAGAGCTTTGACCTCAACCCTATTGAAAACTTTGGGATGAATTGGTACACTGACTGCACCCCAGGCCTCCTCACCTCACCTACATCATTATCTGACTTTACTAACACCCTTATGGCTGGATGAGCACAAATCTCCACAAGCTCACTCCAAAATCTAGTGGCACATCTTCCCAAAACAGCAAATGTGGAATGGCATTTATAAAAAGCATATATTATGCATGTTTTACCTGGAAAAAATATCTTTATTTCTCTAAATATAGTGGAAAATGGAAAATCATTTGGGGGTGGTTTGTTTTTTTACAATTAATTGACAATTAAATTAATTAAATTAAATTAATGAATTAAAATGTAAGACAGACAAGTTAGCCATTAGACTATGAGATTCAGAGTAATCTTTAAAAGAATGCCAATGCCTTCATCCTGGTCTTCACTCTGCCATTTGACTATACAACAAAAAAATTGCACTTTTACGTACTATATAATATTAAGACTTAACAATATTATATTAAAATATAAAACTGTTGATGCTTCAAAATCCAAAATCACTTTGCAGCTCTAAAGAAATGAAAAGCAACTGATTTACCAATAGGGGCATGCAATATATATCGTCTGTGAATATTTCGTAATTGTTGTATTAACGACATGCAAAATCATATTATGGAGTGTCACTCATTTTCAGTAAGCAATCAAAAACTGCATAAAGTGTTCACATAGTGTAGCACGACAGATTGTTTGACAGAAGGTTAAAATGAACAAAGAAACTGTGAGAGGAGAAGGTATCACCAGCAACCTCACAATCCATGCAAGAATTAATTCTTAGATGTGGATCGTCATCACTAGAATAGAGGTGGTCATGGATAGGCAGTATTTATGAAACATGTATTTCAAATATAAAATAGGATTTTGTCATTTGTATTTAATAGGGTTAATAAAAATGGCTTCATCTTTTGTATAAAAAATACTTTAGAGTTTTGTATTTAAAAAAACCTGTAAAATACTTTGTAAGAAGTCTATAATATGACATCATAAAAATGCAGCCTCTGATTGGTGCCTACTCAGTATTTTGCCCAGACTTGTTGAGATCAGAACAGAAAATTGATCCATATAAAAGAAGGTGATGAAGGTAAGAAATGTGCAGGCTGCCAGCTTTCAAATAGGTGTCATTAATTGATAATTTGTTTGCCAAATATTGTATTCTAATTGAAGTAGCTGTTTAGTAGGATAACGATTTTGCAAGTTATTGCATAAATGACACATAATATATTAATTGTATTTATTATTAACATTCAAATGATTAATTAGTTAGAAACTAGTTGCTATGAATACAGGTGCCGTCAGTTATGTTCTTATGAATGTCAGTGTTGATGAGGTAAAGTAGCCTTTCGTTGGCAAACACCAAGTAACTAAAATAGGATACAAGTATGAGTCATTCATAAACTGTTAAACTGTTGGTTACTATGAAAATAATATTCATCTGGGAGATCATTTGATCTGTTAACTGGTTGCATATGTCAGATTTAATACATGCACCAACAGGCATACCTTTATGACCACCTGCCTAATATTGTGTTGGTCCCCCTTTTGCTGCCAAAACAGTCCTGTTAACAGCATTAACAGCACTTCTTCAGCAGTTTGATCTACAGAAGCTCGTCTGTTGGATCGGACCACACAGGCCAGCCTTCGCTCTCCACATTGCATCAATGAGCCTCGGCCGCTCATGACCCTGACGCTGGTTTACCACAGTTCCTTCCTTGGCACGCTTTTGATAGATACTGACCACTGCAGACGGGGAACATCCCACAAGAGCTGCAGTTTGGAGATGATCTTACCCAATCGTTTGGACATCACAATTTGGCCCAATTCAAACTCGCTCAAATCCTTACACTTGCCCATTTTTCCTGCTTCTAACACGTCAACTTTGAGGACAAAATGTTTACTTGCTGCCTGATATATTCCAAATACTGTATTAACAGGTGCCATGATGAAGAGATAATCCGTGTTATTTACTCACCGATAATTATGTTATAATGTCGTAATGTTATGCCTGGTTGGTGTGTGTACTGTATGGTACATGGGTCTTCCACCCAGGGTCTGAGACCCCTAGGGGGTCTGTGGCAGTACAGCAGGGGTTCCGCTAATTAATGTATTATAATTATTACATTAAAGTTCTATTAAACTTAAGCTGATGTTCATGTAGATGTATAATTGTCCAACTGACAGTAAAATTTAATGTTAAGTTAAAATTAAAGCTGAAGTATAACAGTCCACCTAATAGTACTGTGAACAAATTATAAACTGTGATTTTCATTGCAAAGGTGTCATGTGATTTGGGGGAAAACCTAAGAGTGAATGAACAACCAGTCAGACTATAAAACAGACAAATTACAACCTTGACAGGATACTGATGTGTGCTCTGGTGTACGCGTCCACATAATTGCTTCAAAAATATTGCCTTTTTCATGGATTATAACTCCGAAACTCCCTACACTGCACATGGTTCGGGAGATCTTGCAATCAAACGACAGGGAAACTGTGTTCAATTTTTCCCCTCCGCTCGAGTGCCACTTCAGGCAGTGTACTCATACATACGGTAAATATTTCAAACATTTTAGTTAGCTGTGTGTGTGTGTGTGTGATCCAGGTATCTACAAGCCCAGTCATACAGAGCTTTGCTGTAAAAAAGGTTGTTTCTTGCCTACATGGATATGAATGAACAGATTGGCGCGCACACACACACACACACACACACACTAAAATGCTGATGAGGTAACAGTAGCTTCTTTCATACCTTCATACAAGGAATTAAAAAGAGCACTGGTGTACCTGCTCTCCCTCACTCAGCCCTCTATTCATGTGTGTGTTATTTGTTTGTGTGTTTCGTGTCCGCTCGCAGCTTACACAGACGCGCAGTGTTAGGCACAAATCAGCCACACCGGTTTGACGCATGTGGTGTGTGTGTGTGTACATGACCAACACCCATCGCTTTTAATCTGAGCCAGAGTTGGATTCTTTGGCTTCTCATACACACAAATACACACACACACACACACACACACACACACATCACACATACACACCTTTGAGTCCGGACGCTCAGGCATCAAAACACTTGAGGCTGTGGAGGTCATTTGGTTAAAGGGTGTGTGTGTGTGTGTGTGTGTGTGTGTGTGTGTTTTAGGTGTGTAGAGGGCACAGTCCCCTCTGTCTGCCAGGGAGAAACAGAGGGGCCATAGTGCTGAAACATTAGCTGCAAGACCTCAGGGTCGCCTCCTGCTGACTCTGTCCTGAGCTCCAAAAGGAGGGTGGCAGTGTGACGGCTGCTGGAGGAAGTCTACTACAGAAAGGGGCAGGTGGTGCAGCATAAAGCCTTATGCAGCTGTCGTACACAAAGCCGTCATCGCCCCACATACACACACAAATCATACTCGTGAGATTTTTATGAGTGTCTCACACGGCAGTGACAGGAATTAAAGGAAACCGACTGACTCTGATTTGCTGTGTTAAAGGAAAAGTAAGTCAAGGTAGCAAAGTACTTCTTTCTATCTATCGGATGTGGTCTTCACCCCCAGTTCTCCACCCTCATCCTCAGGGCTTGATGGATTACTAAATGGTATTTATATTATTAAATGCTGTTTTTTAAGCAACTTTTTAAAAACATTTTTTCTTCTCTTTTTTCTTTATTGTCATTGTGCAGAGTACAAGTACATGAACAATGAATTGCAGTATGCAACTGAAACTAGATGCAAATTGGTTCCTGAATTGGATCGAAAGGGGAAAGATATTCTTCAAAAAATTCTCATTTCATTTTACTCTTTTATTTTATTCCTGGTGTTCTTGTCAAGTCAAGTCGGCTTTATTGGCATTCCAACCATAAACAGTGCAGCACACAGTGAACGTTTCCACAGTATATATATACTGTATATAATTATATTTATATATATTATTATGATTATTATTCACACTCATATCTTTATTTATTAAATCTAGCATAGTATCACAATGTGGTCTTCTTGTCTCTGGAAAAGCGGCTTGAAATTTTCCACGGACTAATCCTGTGTGTTTATCGCCAGCTTTAGTCAAGTCAAGTCAAGACGCTTTTATTGTCATTTCAACCATATATAGCTGACGCAGTACACAGCGAAACCACATAAAACTACATAAAACAACAGAAAACACAGAGTTAAGGACTAGTATGTTTCCTCGCCACATAAAGTGCATTATGTGCAACCTGGTGCAAACAGTGCAAGACATCACAAGGCTGTATAGGACAAATACACAAAACACAAAATAGGGCCACCAGTAAACCTACTGTATATTACACGATGCAGTGTGCAGAGAGAACTGAGTACAGGAGTGTATCTTGTAATTACCGTATTTTCCGGACTATAAGCCGCTACTTTTTTTCCCACGCTTTAAACCCCGCAGCTTAAACAACGAAGTGGCTAATTTATGGATTTTTCCTGGGTTTTTCCCGGTTTCACAAACTTCAAGCCGCCAAAAAACTGAGCCCCGTATCATAAGACCAATGAAATTGCTGAACGGGTTCAGGTGAACCAATGAAACTCTTTATATTAAATCAGATGCGCTCCCACTGAATCGGGCCGCACCACATCATAAACATGGATGATGTTCCTCTGACGTTTGACCTGCCCCTCACGCGGACTGTCAACAGGAAATGCGAATCATTCGACACGCTGAAAACAACCGGGCATGAAAAAACGCACTTCACCTGTGTTCTGAGCTGCACGGCATCGGGAGAAAAGCTTCACCGATGGTGATTTTTAAACGCACGACGATGCCAAAAGAAAAACTCCCGAGAGAAATAGTTGTGAAAGGAAGGAGGAAGACAGTGAACAATGACTTTCTTGGTAGGCTACTGTTTAGATACAAGCCGTGTAACAGACACTGTCTTTCGTTAAAGCCTGAGTAAAGTTCATTAGTTTCAGTGTAGACACCTGCGGCTTATAAACAGGTGCGGCGTATTTATGTGCAAAATAAAAATCTTCATTTGGGTGCGCTTAATTGTCCGGAAATTACGCTAACAAAATGTAAACAAATAGATTTGTGCAAATCTAAAATAGCAGCAGTCAAAAAGATGTGCAAAAACAGCATGTAAAACAGTTTGTAATAATGAGGTAATATAATATGGGTGGTGCTAAAGACATGGACCTGAATCTTCTCCACGCCCCTTGCTGTTTTATTCCTGTTCAGCCAATTTTTATTCTGTAGTGTCTTCTGTGTTATGTGCGTCAGTAATAATGGTCCGTGGGAAACACAATGCTTCATGTGTAGTTAAATGGACTAAACGAAGTAAATGATTTGCCTTGATGAATTTTTGAATTGGAATTACTCAAGTTACTCAAGGAATTTTTACAGCCCTACAGACAACTAACAAAAGGAACACGGAACTAAACAGAACTTGAAACTAACAACACGTGCAACATTTCGTGCAAAAAACTAAAACAACCTGAGACGAGGAGACAGTAGACACAGTGACTGTCAAAAACAGTAAACACAGGGACACTGTAGTGCCGGCCAGTAGGGAACAAAAGGTTGTGCACGTGAATTGACTGTATAAAAATGAAAAAATAAATACTGTATATGTAAACATGTAAACTGTTCCCAATTCCCACCCACTTCCCTATAAAAAAAACAACGGCCAGTCTGCAAGGGTGAAAACTAACAAGCATTTCCTTTAAGAAACATGAAGCTGAGTGTATAATCCATGTGAAGAGAGTGTATAATGTGGGTTTGCTCTATGATGAAAAAGTCTGTGGATGAACTATAAGAGCACTGGATAACGTGGCAGACCTGAACCTAGCTTCAAGATCTGTAGTTACAAAATCTCTCTCTTTGTGTTTATTTCTGCTTTCATCTTTTATCTTATTCAATGCATCAGAACAAAAAAAGATCTGTTTAATATCTTGTTCATCTGAGGCATGAATTGCTTTAAATAAACCTTCTGAAGTTCACATAGCATTTATATCACTGACCGGATGTGCAATTAGTAGTGAGAAGTGAAAAGGAAATGTTAAACAGCCCCAAGTTTGTAGGGTTTAAAGTAGCTCAGTAGCTCACACTCAAACAAACACCCTCACATATACTGCACATATGCCAGAAAAAGCAACCATCAGCAATATTACTACGCTAATCACACAGGATTCATTGCCTCGTTCTTTCTGTGTTGGTTTTGCTGTTACTGCTATAAATCCAACAGAAATTGTGTTTGTGTGTGAGAGAGAGATTTGGTTGTTTAATCATCAAAAGGCAGATAATTTTCAAGTTCTTGTCCAACCACAAAAACATCTTTGTATTTGTTGTTTCTTTGTGAAGTGACTTCCTGACGGCACACACACACACGCCCATGAGCTTTGAGAGCTCTGTAAAGTAACAATTGGCTTCTCCAAACAACGTTAATCTGGCAACGGCTAAAACAAAGGGCTGTGAACGGGACAGAACAACTCGAATATATAATAGTTTACAAGAGGAAAAAAATTCAAGATAAAAGTGTGGCCATAATGGCAGGAGCAAAGACTGTTCATTACCGTTCCCCACACGGACTAATCTTTGTCCTGCCATGATTCATTTCCTTGTACCTCTGGCTCAACCAGAACTTTATAACCATACATCAGGCAAGAAATAGAGGACTAGACAGAAAGAACCAATGCTGTTTGACCTTGTTATCTAAAAAAGGCTTGACAATGAAATATGTCTATCAAAAATAAATCATTACATTACTAATTGAGGATCATCTTTCATAATGAATACAATCACATAAAGTCATCATTGAGTCTGTCCTGTGTACATCTATAACTGTCTGGTTTGGTTCAGCTACAAGAGGCTACATTGGTCGGTCAAAACTGCTGAGATGATTATAAGCGCCCCACTGCCCAACCACCAATATCTTCACTCCTCCAGAGTGGAGAAAAGGGCTAAGAAAATCACTTTGGACCCAACACCCGAACTGTTGCCTTCTGGTCGGCGCTACAGAGCATCGACTACCAGAACAGCCAGGCACAAACCATTTTTTTGTGCCAGGCTATACTCAGCCTGAACAATTATAATATTCATAACTATACATTGTCCATCATAACTGACACATTTATACATAGAATACAAATGGTACATTTGTAAACTGTACACTTGTAAATAATATTTGTACATTAATTTAAACAATATTTCTACTTCTGTATATAGTGCATTATTTAATTGTCTGTTTTACTTATATTTAGTTTTTTTTATTTCTGTACTTGTCCTGCACTGGAAGCTTCTGTCCCCAAGTCAAATTCCTTGTGTGTGTAGACATACTTGGTAATGAAGCTATTTTTGATTCTGATCCTGATTCAGGAAACCCAAGTGTATAAAATGCTTAGCGGATTATATGATGCCATAATTGCCATTGCAATTTACACAGATTTAGTTCTTTAAAAGTATGGAAAATCAGCAGGTTGTAAATTATGATATGTAGCAATACGGAGACAGATATACAAAACAGAACTCAATGTGAATGTAAATATTGCGTTTGCCAGACCAGAAGGAGGAGGCAAATTAGACGGCGGCTTTTTTTAAATCCCTTTGGCAGAAAAACATCATTGTCTTTCTTTTTTTTTTACTCGAAATGGCACCTAACGAGAATCCATAGACACAGAGCAGTCATTATGCAATTATCATGATAGGGTACAGCAGGAGAACAGAGCCTGAGAAATAGGTTAATCATCTTTCAGTCAAAATGTGTCTAATAATAAAGTCCAAAATGAGGTTATTTGTACGTCCTGTAGGCTGAAATTCAGTTTCCGCTCAGAATGTGCGCTCAGTTTCAACGCGCAACGTTACATACACATACATGTATATGTTCTTCCTTCGTCCTTTTTCATCAGTGATCTTTTCATCCTGATCAGGTTTGTGGAGCCGAATCTTATCCTGGGAGCACTGGGCACGTGGCAGGAATACCTCTTGGATGCGCCTCATTTACATTCATTCACTTACTTTTTCACATTTCAAAAACTTTAGAGTCATCATCCCACCTCCCAGCAGGTTTTTTAGGAGGAAACCAGGAAACCCAGATAAAGCCCACACAGGCAAAATCAGGATTTTATATTACATACATATTTTTACACTTAAAACAACTGAGATCTACTGTGCAGAAAACCACCCACGATAAACAAAAAAACGCGATAAATGTTAAAAACGGCACCCCAAAAATGCACTTTTATGTATACAGTACTGTACTGTATTAACATTTTACTTCATTTTATGATTAATAATTGTAAATGTATTAATAAATTTCATTATTTTAACAGAAAACTCTATAAAAACAATTCCCTTTAAGTTTTTTTTGGTCTATCATGCTATCCGTGAGAGACGGGGAAAATCAGCCAAAGAAATTAGTTATGTGGCAAATGAAATTCTGCGATATACCGGGGGCACGAGATGCGAACCACAGTAAATGACTGTACTCATCATATTAGTATTCTGAACCAAATTCTATTAATTAATTCTAATAGTTAATTTTTTTTTACTCTTTTCATAGGTTTTGTTTACAGTCTGCCGTTGCCACTACCACACCTCTAGCTGTTTCGTGAGTTTAGCATAATACTATATGTCCTCCTGTTGGCTGCATTTAGACAAGAATTATAGCAGAACTTTCACTGATTTTAATTGTAAATTTTGTCATTTGTTGCTGCAATGAATGTCACATTATGCAACTGAAGGCCTCCTATCTTTTTTATGTTGCAGTCCTTGGGAACTAAAACAGGAAGTCAGGGCAGGACATATTAAACACCCTTAAATAACCAAGAGCATTTAGTTTAACTTACAGCAAGCCAATAATGATAGCTTTTCACAAATAATTCCTTTTTCAAAATGAAAAATAAAAATCACAAGCATTTAAAAAGCAGAACCTCAATCACGGTTTGCTGATACGATTTTTCCCGCTTAACAACTGCAACTTCGGCAAAGTGTTTTTTTTAACAATGTCAGAAAGCAGAGCACTTTACAATCCAGAGAGCACTTGATTGGACAGAAAATCTGGCAAGAGGCTGAAGTGCAGAATGATGTCAACAAAAATGTTGACCTGTATTCGAGGTAAAGAGAGAAATTGTTGAATTCTCATATCTTCTAAATGCAAATTTCTGAAGTTTTATAGATAACTTTAAGACTAACATTTTTATACTACAAGCTACAAAACCTCTGGTTTGTTTTAAATGTGTTAATGTCATTCACTTCAACCATTAAGAGTTGTTCTGACTATAATGGTGTACTAAAAAGAGTGAAATTGGAATGTAATGCATTTTATTTTTTATTTCTTTCTATTCTTGCATGGCACAATTGCCTACAAGCTCTCCAAGATGTCTAAGACTACAATGGACTACCATTCCGTTCACAGAGATGAAATAAATCCAGTCTAGCCTCCATTCAACCTCTATAACAATCTATAAAGGCAATTCAGTGGTCATTGTGCGACTATTAAGGATGCAGCCCTGTATATCATAAACTCTTATCAAAAAGATTCTTCTGGATGTAAAAAAAAAAAAACCCTGAACATCACATTGTGTTTTTTTTCTCATTTTTTTAGTTTTAATTATTAAGTTTATATGTCGAAAGAGGAGAAAAGTTGCAGCAGGAAATGTATCAGCATTACACACACGAGCAAAATAATGGAAATCATCAATTGAGATGATGGTGCATTGCTGGAACTGGATAACATGAGATGAGTCGATTTTGAGAAAAAATATGAATTGGTTCTTTTACAAAAACCTACACCACAGACTATAGAAGGTAGATTTTAAAAGTCTTACTTGTGTAGTTCTTATATAAGGCACAGAACATTTAGTTTTTTCATTGCTTGTTGCTTGACTGTGAACTCTGCTCTGTTAAGGCTCATGTAAATAACATTACCAGGATCGCCTTCTATTACCTTAGTAATATTGCTAAAATTAGAAATATGATGTTGTTACAGGATGCAGAAAAACTAGCTCATGCTTTTGTTACGTCTAGATAAGACTACTGTAACGCTTTACTGTCTGGGTGTTAGTCCAGAATGCAGCAGCAAGGGTCCTTACCAGATCTAGAAAATATGACCACATCACCCCTCTTTCAATCAGTCTACACTGACTCCCAAATAAATCTAGCAGTGATTATAAAATACCTCTACTGACGTATAAAGCACTTAACAATCTCACGCCACAGTATCTGAGTGAAATTCACCCCCTCTCTCTCTCTCGATCTCTTTCCTCTCCTCAGATTTGCTGCTTCGTCCTGGTCTGCCTCTGGATGGTGTTCTTTTCGATTGGAGGTCACTCTGTGCAGCTATAGATGGTTTCACATCATCGGCTTAGAGATCAATGAAATTACGGAGTAACACAGGACTTTGAGGATGGATTTGGACTGCTACACTGTACACCTCAACATTGTTTAGCTTTAATAAATGGTCATTCGGTGCCACCAGGATATGATGGGTTCCCTCTTGAGTCTGGTTCTTTTCAAGGTGTTTTTAAGCCATCTTAGGGAGATTTTCCTTGACACAGTCGCCACCAGCTTGATCATTAGGGACAAACCTACACTTATTTACAATCTTATTTAATCTTTATTATCACATTATCTGTGTAAAGCTTTTTTGAGACAATGGCCATTGTTAAAAGTGCTATACAAATAAAAATTCAATGAATTAAACTAAATCAGAGTTCAGGTATTGAGTCGTTTACTAAGAGAAGCATCCGAAATAAGCAGAAACCTGAAAATTTAAGAGCAGATATCTGACCTCAAATTTAAGCTTCTGCTGATTCAGCATTATGATGGATTTAGTTACATTTTCATTAGATATGCAATAATAAACTGAATAAGTAAATCATTTAATATGTATAATAGTAGTATGATATGCACATTATTGTGTTTTGGTCCATAGTGCAAAAAAAGTTTGTTGAGTGCTGCTGTAAGTAATCAAATATTTACCCCGATCTTTCGATATACCGCTTATGATTTAACCCGGGTTTAACTCAGTACTGTTTATGTGCCTTCAAAATAAAACTATTAGCCACACCTTACACAAACATGTACATATTACAATACTGTTTCATTTTACATAAAAAACAGACATCCCTCAACACCGTGAAATTAAATGTGAACATGATACACACTATAAATATTACCGATTTACTATAAACTTATAAACGCGTGTAACTGGTAAAAAAAAAAAAAACCTTCATTCAGCTCCGCCTGCTTCTTACCGGGTCCAGGTCCAGGTCCGGGTCCGGGTCCAGGTCCAGGTCTTCTTCCCTCCGCGTGTTCCTCCACCACTACCAGCACCGAGCCCAACATCACTCACATACCCAGCTGTGGGGCTTCCTCTCTTTCTGCAAGAGAGAGAGAGAGAGAGAGAGAGAGAGAGAGAGAGAGAGAGAGAGATGACGCTCAGAGAGGAGAGGAGGGAGAGAAGAGGAGAGGAGAGGAGAGGGAGTGACAGCTTAAAAGAAGGAGAGAAAGAGAGAAAGGGACAGAGGGAGCATAAGACAGAGACAGGGAGAGAGTGACAGAGCAAGAGGAAGAGAAAGAAAGAAAGAAAGAAAGAAAGAAAGAAAGAAAGAAAGAAAGAAAGAAAGAAAGAAAGAAAGAAAGAGTGAGATAGAGAGACAGAAAGAGGAGGGACAGAGAGACAGAGGAAAGAGAGACAGAAAGAGGGCAGAGAAAGAGGGGGAGCGAGACAGGGAGAAAGCAACAGAGAGACAAAGAGAGAGGACAGAGGGAGAGATAGAGAGACAGAAAGGGGGGACAGAGGACAAGAGAGACAGAGAAAGAAATAGACTGGGAGAGAGAAAAAGAGAGACAGACTCGGAGAGAGACAGGGAGAAAGTGACAGACAAAGAGAGAGAGAGAGAGAAAGAGAGAGAGAGCGCGAGTGAAAAAAATTCTACCAGATCGAAGACACTTATGTGTCATGGCGTTCACGGCACACAGAAGCTGCTTTCACCAAAAAAAATATTAGCACGTGCCATTTTCCCTCTATATGAAGCTAATTGACTGATTGATTTATTTAAATAATTCCTGAAGCCAAACATCTTTAAAATGTATTGAAAATAATTGTAGAGTTTCCAAATTTGATTTCTGCTCAAATAACAATCAGCAAAGTCAGAAAGCACAACCTGCACATCCGGGTTTTTACTCCTTTTTTTCTAAATGAAGCTCAACAGGATTAAATTGGCAACAACAATTGGCATAGAATTGGCATGAACAGTTCTGCATTTACATGTGCATCGCTAAACAGCACACCTCAACAATGATAAAATAGACATTAGGAGTCACCCAGATGAGGACGAGTTCCCTTTGAGTCTGAACGAAAGGTCCTTTGCTACTTTTGCCACTCATTAGGGATAAACTTACAGGATCAGTACATATAAACTCATATTTTATCATCTCTTTACATCATTTAAGAAAATGTCTATTGTTAAAAGCTTTATACAAGTAAAATTCAATTGTACTGAATTGAATGATTGTGATTTGTTTTCGTTGCTATAAGCTGAATGGACAGCGAGATTATTAGCCCTGGAGCCTGAGCCGACCTCCCCCCAGCTAGTAACAGCTATCGGGACTGTTTAATCTGAAGTGTAAAGTTCCACAGCTTTATCCATCTCTAAATAAAGCTAACAGGGTCAACCTGAGAATCAGTTGCTGATGGTTGATTTAACACCCATAGTGTCAAAATAAGACACCCGCTGAAGACTTAAGACCTGTAATGTGCATGCAACCACGTCTAACAGATTCACATGGTGTCGAATCAAAACCCTATGTGTTGAATGAATACATCACACACATCACTGTTGAATTAAGAGTTACAGCGTTGAATGAATTTCTGTAATAAATAAATAAATCTGTAACACTTAAGTAGCATGAAGTGTCTTTAGTAACAGGGGGTGAATGGTGGCCTGTGGGGCGGCTAGTTTTCTCCACTACACAGCGTTCCCAGTGTCCCCGGTTCGATCCTGAGCTCATGTTACCTTAAGTGTGAAGCTGTGAATGTTCTTCTTGTGTCCTTGGAGGTTACCTCTGGGCTCACCGGGTTCCTCCTATGCTCAAGTTGGATCAGCTGAACTCTTTTGCCTCTAGAGGTGTATGGACTCGAATTCCACATAAAGGTTTTCGTTTTTGTTGTAACTATTTAGGGAGCTGTGTTTGGAACAAAATGTTAAATCAGTAGTTTTCACGTATGTGTACTTTATTGAAGCATTTACCATTGAGGAGACTTTTACTTTAACTTCCCTACATTTCAAAGTCAAACATTCTACTTATTTCTCAGCTACATTTTGCTAAATCAGTTGTTCCTTTTTATTTATAAGTGAATAAAAACGTAACTGGTCAAACACGCAGCAAGCCATCAATCGGTGTAGAGCATGCGATCTATTGTTTTCTGAACTTGTTTGATTGTCGCTTGGTGGTATCTACTTAACACAAAGATACAGTTCAGCGTCAGTTCAACAGCAAGCAGAACAGTTTGAGAGTAATAAATGATGGAGGAAACTCCTGACCCTAATTTTCCACAACACCTGTGGCCTTATTTATGCGATTATATTTTTTTTAAGTAGTTAAAAATAAGTGTTTGGGCTTGTGATCATTTAAAAAATATCAATCAATGACTGGTATTGTATGAGGAAGTGAGGTGTGGCAGAGAAGCATGTGAGGGTGGTGCAGGATATGAATGAGGACAGTGTGACAGCAGTGGGTATACAGTAGGTAGAAGAATTCTGAGGATGGAGCCACCAGGAAGGAGGAAAAGAGGGAGGCCAAGGAGGAGGTTTATGGATGTGGTGAGGGAAGACATGCAGGTAGTTGGTTTAAAAGAGGCAGATGTAGATAGGGGGATGGAGACGGATGATCTGCTGTGGCGCCCCCTAATGGGAGAAGCCGAAAGAAGCAGAAGAAGAATCAGTTTTTGGCTATTTAATATTGTTCTATTAATAGA
Organism: Silurus meridionalis; assembly: GCF_014805685.1. Taxonomy (NCBI): domain Eukaryota; kingdom Metazoa; phylum Chordata; class Actinopteri; order Siluriformes; family Siluridae; genus Silurus; species Silurus meridionalis. Next base: position 6,113,972 of record NC_060897.1, read on the forward strand.
TTGAGTTGATGACAAAAATTATAATAGGAACATCATAGCATAATAAATCATATCATTCTGGACGCTTAAGAACATATAAAGGCAAATATTTTTGCACTTTTAATCAAATGAAAGTTTTTACTTTTACTAGAGTAATATTTTACCTACTTATACTCAAGTACATGGTTGGTGTACTTTGTCCACCACTGCTTACATGCACATATCCTTCCAGCATGGCCACTGTCCAGTAGCCCTGGTTGTATGTTGTGTGTATGCGAGTTTTACTGTCAGCACGTGTTTGATAGATGCTATTGGAAAAACACTCCCCTGTATACAAGTCCTTTGACATTCTGCTCAAGCAGCAGGGAGCAGTCAACCAAAATAAACCCAGAGAGAGACGGTCAAGCACGAAATACAATCTTCCCCAACCGACCAGCCACGCCATATCCAAATCATACACTCTCTCTCTCTCTCTCTCTCTCTCTCTCTCTCTTTCTTTCTTTCTTTCTTTCTGTCTTTCCTTCCTTCTTTCTGTCTTTCTGTTTCACTCTCCATCTCCCATAAACACACATTCCCTGTAATCAAAATGTGTCCAATCAGTCCTGACTTTTCCATTTGACTCACCTGGTTTCCACAGCAACGGGCTGAAAAAGTGCACATCAAGCTTTCAAACAAAGGCCACTTTCAAATGCAGCTTAATGGAGTCTTTTGAAGGCCTGTGAAAAGAGCAAAATGAATAGATGGAAAACAAAATGAGAGATGATAAAAAAAAAAAAAACAGATGAATGTACGTGGCTGATTAAGTCTTGTGTGCCAACCAAATTTACTGCACAAAGTGAAACATCTTACATTCAAATTAAACGGGTTAAGTCAGAGAGGATTAGTTGACCTCTCAGCTGAGGAGGACTGAAAGTGTTCTCGAGGTCCTGGCAGCAAGAATGTAAAGGATGAAATATTTTCACAAGCAGCCCTGAATCACAATCATGCAATCAATGCTCTCCTGTCACAATACACACCAGGGTATAAACACCAGCGTACAACAGATTCCTCCCAAATTAACACTCAATGTAACATGGCATAGCTTTAGTGTGATCATTGAAACATGGGAATTAAATGATTGATTGTGAGATGTCTGTGTCCACAACAAAGTGTGCCAAAAAAAGTTTTAAGATGACTGAGAAAGAAAAGATCATTATGTTTTAATGATGAATGTTAGAATAGGACTATTGTTATAGGTTAGAAAAGGGTGTAGTCATGGTTAAAGTAGGGGTAGAGGGTATCAACCAAGCTATATAAAAGTAAGGATTAGAGTAGGCTTAGAGTAGGAATTTGAGTAGAGCTATGATACAGTTAAATTCTGAGCAGAGTTAAAGCTAGAGTAGGGTTAGATTAGGGCATGGTTATAGTTTGGGTAGGATTTGAGTTAGAGTAGGATATGGTTAAGGTCTAAGAGTAAGAATAGGAGTAAGAGCAGGGTTTGAGTTATAGTATGGTATAGTTAAGGATAGAATTAGAGCAGAGTTAGAGCAGAGTTTGACTTATAATAGGCAATGGTTAAAGTTAGCGTTAAGGCAGGATTTGTATTATAGTAGGCTACAATTAAGATTAGAGAAGAGTTACATCAGCATTTGAGTTATAGTAGAGTATGGTTAGGTTAAAATTAGTGTAGAGTTAGAGCAGGGTTTGAGATATAGTATGGTATAGTTAAGGATAGAATTAGAGTAGAGTTATAGAAGAGTTTGAGATATAGTAAGCTATGGTTAGAATTAAATTAGAGTTATAGCAGGGTTAGAGTTGTAGTAGAGTTATAGCAGGGATTGAGTTACAGGTAAGGGTTAGGGTATGGTTAAAGTTAGAGTTCGATAAGTGGTGGGCGGTCAGGGCCAGCAAAGCCTTTTCTGACCAGTGAATACGAGCTGTACCACTTGCTTACAACCCCTGAGGAGCGGTGCAAATTATGAGTAAACATCTCTGGTGAGTAGGTTGTACTTTATTTACATTTTTAATGTTTTTGTCATGTTATTAGACAAATATTGATTCTGAACTGCCCCAGATGATGTATGCAGGTAGCACAGTTGCAGTTGTAGTGTACAGGTTTGGAGCTTGCTTTAGTAAAATAGTATTCACCCTCAGTATGTGATATGACTCTCTCTGTCTCGCTGTAACGCCGCGCATTGTTATATTGCATTTTTGTATTGTGTTGATGGTTTCTATAATTGCGACGTGATAGTGGTGGTATTAATAGGTGGATTAAGTCAGGTAAATCCCCACTGAAAGCCCAGGTACCAAGTGCATGGCTCGCCACTGAGTTTGACTAGAGTTAGAGCAGGGTTTTAGTTATAGTAGGCTATGTTTAAAGTTAGAGCAGAGTTGTAGTATGCTATATTTAAATTTAGACTAGAGTTAGAGCAGGTTTCGAATTTTAACAGGGTATGGCCAGAGATGGGAAGTAATAAACTACAAATAACTTCATTATTGAATTCAAGTAGATTTTTCTGGTATCAGTACTTTACTTCACTATTTCTTTTTCTCTCATTACATTTTTTACACAAATATCTGTATTTTTTACCTCTTACATTTTCTCGTTATTTTGGTTTTAATCTACTTGGTGCGGATTAATATTTTTTTCTTTTCATTGCATGGCGTTTTTAGCCCATCAACCTATTTCTTGTCTTTGCACGGCTTTTCAACCTACCACTTTTGTACCATTTGTTGGCTCTCACAGACGTAGGCTAGCCTTTGACGCTAACAGTGAGCAAGGAACAGTAAGGGGCTAACATGGATGAGACAGAGAGAGTCAGAGATGTAAACATGACTAAGAACAGAGACATTCCTGATCATCATTAACTTTACTCTGCTTGTGTTCTATATGGTGGTTGTTCAGCCTGGATGCATTTATTAGATAACAAAATTTTGAATTATTTTGTATATTATTATGATGTACGTTCCAGTTACCAGTGTGACACTAAAACAGGTAGTAGTAATGACTACTTTTTACATACATACATGTCAAAACCCAAACTCTAACAAAGTAGGAAACAGCTATTTTTAGAAAAGGCCCACGGGCTACTCATGTGGTCCTTGTGGGCTACCTGAGAAGCAGGCATTATGTTGGTGGCCAATGGGTTAGATTTATAGTAGGGAATGCTACAGTTATAGTTAGAGTAAGAGTAAGTTAGAGTAAGTTACAGCAACAGTAGGGTTAGAAAAACAGCAGAAAAATAAATTCAATATAAATATAAATATAAGCAAAAATGTAAAAGAATTTATCAACATTATGACTTGAATTAGTAAAGAAAGTTTTTAAAGTGTGTGATAGCTATTTGTTTCTCCAGCAGGAGATATGAGATTACTAAAATAATACCTCAGTCAGGGAAGGTAATGATGATGTAATGTGCGATCCGCACGAATACATCAGAACTGAAATCGGAAACTCATCAGTTCTTTTTAGCGATAACAGACACTTCATCATTGTTTAATTAACTTGAAATCAATTTGGCTGCTTGGTGAAAAAGGATCATCCTGCACATGATCTTGGTTCAACCAGTAAATGATCATTGATTCCTCGAGCCATTTCCATTAGTTTATTGATTAAAAAACAAATTGTGCTCACATGAGGGTTGGTTTTGAATAAAAATCTACTGAAATGGTGTTGATTAGCCGATAAGGACTGTGAGAAGCTGGAGATACACTTACACCTGTATTTGAGTGTATTGTGTTATACATCTTATTTACTTCTTTTGCTGATTCCATCACCTGCTTCTTCTCTTTCACCCCCTCCCCCTCTCTAAGACAATACAAGCAGTTGGGGACAACCCCCCCCCCAAAACCTTCTTTTGTGTGATGAAAATTTAAAATTGACCACTGGTACCACTGAGAGTGCTGACGTTGAAGACTCCTTCCAAAAATGTTTAATACAAGTCTCACAGATTATTATATTTACAAAAAAAAGCTGGGCTCAAGCAAGATTGTCAATGATGACGCATTTAACCCAGATCTTTACATAGTGCGGGTAAAGAAAAAATAAATAAATAAATAAAAATGTACAGTGTGTGTATATATATATATATATATATATATATATATATATATATATATATATATATATATATAAAAATATCATTTTTAGGTGTAATTCACATATTTACACAAACATATTGTAATCTCATTTTGAAGACTTAACTGGTTCAGCAGTCAGGCATACCTTCAGCACTGTGCAGTGGATTCCTGCCCGGTGAATACGTTGAGTTTAGTCATTTAAAGCTAAAAGCATTTCAGAAACACACTGTGTGTGTGTGTGTTAAGAGGAAACTGAGTGGGTCAGTGATTGCTGAGAGCTGGTCTTTGTGTAGGAGTAAAACATAAAGAGCCCCATTTGATTGCACTCGTGAAAAACACACACTGTGCTTTGCTGTGTATGTGAGTGTTTGTGATACAAGCAATTAGCCATGTAGGGAAAACCTTTCATTTACATTATACCTTTTCACTCTCTGTCTCTTTCACAATAACATCTCTGTCTTAGACCTGCATCAAAAGTGGCATATAACACACATTTTTTTTTCGAGGTACTTCAAGGTATCTAGGATTCATGCAGGTTTTTTGACTTTCTGAAAGAAGAACCAGTTTGTAAAACTGAGGATTCCTCCAGTGGTACAAACAAAAACACTACATAAAATCTCTTTCCAAGAAGGTGTGTGTGAAGAAAACCCTTCAAGATGGAATAATACAGCAGCAAAACATTTATCTGAAATATTCCTATTTTTTGTGTGATTTTTTTGTAGTAATTGAAAAGAACATTTCAATCATTAATATCATTTTAATAATAGCTCAGTGTGCTAAAAGTAACATTAGAATCTTTTCACATAAACACAGTTAATTAGGGAGGAATCTTGTGACAAAAATTATAATAGGAAAATTAAAACCATAGAAACCATAGTACTTTGGATACTAAAGTACATTTAAAGGCAAATACTTTTGTACTTTTACTCAAGTGAAAGTTTAAACTGAGCACTTTTACTGGAGTCATATTTTACAGAGTGTATCTCTACTTTAACTTACAGTACAGACCAAAAGTTTGGACACACCTTCTCATTCAAAGAGTTTTCTTTATTTTCATGACTATGAAAATTGTAGAGTCACACTGAAGGCATCAAGGGCTATTTGACCAAGAAGGAGAGTGATGGGTGCTGCCAGATGACCTGGCCTCCACAGTCACCGGACCTGAACCCAATCGAGATGGTTTAGGGGTGAGCTGGACCGCAGAGTGAAGGCAAAAGGGCCAACAAGTGCCAAGCATCTCTCGGGGAAGTCCTTCAAGACTGTTGGAAGACCATTTCAGGTGACTACCTCTTGAAGCTCATCAAGAGAATGCCAAGAGTGTGCAAAGCAGTAATCAAAGCAAAAGGTGGCTACTTTGAAGAACCTAGAATATGATATTTTTCAGTTGTTTCACACTTTTTTGTTATGTATATAATTCCATATATAATTCCACATGTGTTAATTCATAGTTTTGATGCCTTCAGTGTGAATCTACAATTTTCATAGTCATGAAAATAAAGAAAACTCTTTGAATGAGAAGGTGTGTCCAAACTTTTGGTCTGTACTGTAAATACATGGTTTGTGTACTTGATCCACCACTGATTGATGTCCATCAGAGTGCATGCATGTTGCTTTCTTTCAAATGTACCATCATGTTATTCAGAAAGCAGCAGGACACCGTAAACGAGACAAAGGCTCAAGTTCTTGTTTGAAAGTGAGGACTCTGGAGCTGTAAAGCAGCAATGCACTACAAGACTTTGCCATGTTCTCTACACATTCCATCTGTGTTTGTCAGTTTTAAGAAAAATTCTTAGACTCTGAAGCTTAGTCAGTTTTTGCAGCTTTTGTCAGTGGCGCAATGGGTCTAGCCTCTTTGGGCTGCCACTCCATCTCCATCTCTATAACAAAGCTCACAACTAAGAATGTCCATTTACAAAATACATTTAATACTGAAAAAATTCTCCATCTCCCGTTTTACCTTCCTGACCAACCGAGTAATCAAGTTCAGTGTAATAAGTGTATAATAGATGTTACTCTTCTCAGTAACATTATGAGCCACTCTGACACAGAGGTACTGATACTGCGCCCCTTCAGGTTAATTAAAAGTGTCACGCCAGAGGGACGTGCTGCTGGAAAGCTCTGTCTGTAACCCGGACCTAACAAATAAATTTCATTCTGAGATGATGCACCTTTTACTGGACACTCCAACACAGAGAGCTCTTCACACCAGCAACAGCAGCAGAGTGGCTTTGAGTGGAATGACCTAATGCGCTTACAAATCCAAATGTAAACACACGCAGGCTCGACACACAAGTGAAATACACAATTTGGACAAAAGTATTGGGACACCTAACTTTTCCAGCCATGTGTGATTCTTCTCCAACCTGTTACCTCAAAATCGCACAATTTTATTCAATGTCTCTGGATGCTGTAGCATACAAATTTTCTCTCACTTGAACTAGGAGACCCAAACCTGTTCCAACTTCATGAAGATATAATTTGGGTTTGAGTGGAAGATCTCTAATTTCTGACCTCAACCCTATTAATCACCTTTAGATTTAATTGGAATACTGATTGCACCCAGGCCTTCTCACTCTGCATCAGGAGCTGATTTTACTAACACCCTTGTGGAAGAAGGAGCACAAATGTACACAAGCACATGCAAAAATCTAGTGGAACATCTTCCCAGAAGCGTGGAGGTTATTATAGGAGCAAATGGGGAATAAATGCAGAAAGCAAAAATGCAACTGTGGAAACATTTAATTGCTTCCGGTTTTAGGTGGGTGAATCTCCTTTTCTCGTTCATTATAGCACAGATTTGTGAGCAATCATTGCTGGGGGATGCAGCGTTTCTGTTAATGAAAACTTTCTCATGGCGGAAAACCTACTGATTGTTACAGTCTTACTAAACAATCACTGTTGTTGGAAATATATTAAAAAAAAATTATTTATACCTTAATTTAACTAGATTGCAAACTAATTCGATGGCAATGTTTCAAGCAAAAGCTGCAAGCAAACAAGTAGCCAAAGGCTTCAAAGCGTCAACGCTAAGCTGAAGTGTGTTTGCGACACTTAAAAAGGATGTCTCTTTCAGCTGCCCAATCCACATTTTTAAAAAATGGAACAGTGCGAACATTGTTTCTTTACGTGTCCCTTCAAACTTAAGCCACACACAGTGCCAAGCCGAGCTGAGAAGATCCTTTTACTGTGAGAGAGCCCTGAACAGATGGAGCATTGGTTGGAAATAAGCTGCGACTTAATTTAGACACGCTGATAGCATCTGGTGAGCCAGGGAAAGACCACTTCCTCCCATAATGCACCAGTCTTACAGATCAGTGCCAGAAAAGTAGGAATAACAGACACACTTTTAACCTCTACACTTTTAAACCCAATATCCTGCCGAATTAACATGAAAGTTTCACTAAATGCTTAACGTATGCCAGGAAAAATCAATAGGGTTTTTCCAGGTTTTTATTTTATGATTTTAAATTAGGACTAAAAACACTTAAATAATCTTATTACTTATGCAGAAATGGACAGGAATACATTTCTAATTATAAACATACACATACAAATATTTTAGTTGTTTAATAATGGATAAAACCCAACCATTAGGGTTGCACAAGTCAGTGCACTGTTAGTGCCGGTCCCAAGCCCGGATAAATGGGAAGGGTTGAGTTAAGAAGGGCATCCAACATAAAACATGCGCCAAATCAAATATGTCGATCACGAAAGAGAAATTCATACCAGATTACCAACGACCGCCACAGGTATCGTTAGCCAACAGGGTACCGGTGGAAATTGGGCTACTGTTGGCCGAAAGAGGTGAAGAAGAGGAGGAAGACGTCTAGACAGCAGGGAAAGGAGAAGTGTAGGAGAGTGGATGTTCGGGTTGGTACTTTTAATGCTAGTAATATGACTGGTAAAGGTAGAGAGGTAGCTGATATGATGGAGAGGAGAAAGGTAGATATGTTGTAAGGCCAGGAACATCAGAGGTGGGTTTAAACTGTTCTTTCATGGTGTGGATGGAAAGAGAAATGGTGTAGGGGTGATTCTGAAGAAAGAGTACAGTAAGAGTGTAGTAGAGGTGAAAAGAGTTTATGATAGGGTGATGAACGTAAAGCTGGAAGTTGAAGGGGTGATGATAAATGTCATCAGTGTTAATGCTCCACAAGTGGGTTGTGAGATAAAGGAGAAGGAAAAAAGAAGTGAGTTAGATGAAGTGGTAGAAGGTGTACTTAGGAATGAAAGATTGTTGATTGGGGTAGACTTTAAATGGGCATGTCGGTGAAGGGAACAGGGGTGATGAGGAGGTGATAGGTAGGTATGGCTTTAAGGAGAGGAATGGTGGTCTGTAGGAAGAATAAGATGGTGGAAACTAAAGGAGGAAGACTGTAGTGTGAGATTCATGGAAGAAGTCAGACAGGGGCTCGGTGGTGGTGAAGAGGTGCTAGATGATTGGGCAACTACTGCAGGAGTGATGAGGGAGACAGCTAGAAAGGTACTTGGTGTGACATCTGAAAATGGAAAGGAAGACAAAGAGATGTGGTGGTGGAATGCAGGAGAGCATGAGAAAGACGTTGGCAAAACAGAATATCGATTGACAAAGTAATGAGAAAAGTAGGCAGGAGTACAAGGAGATGCGGCAGCAGGTGAAGAGGGATGTGGCAAAAGCCAAAGAAAAGGCATATGAGAAGCTGTATGAGAAGTTGGACACTAAGGAAGGAGAAAAGGATTTGTAGCGATTGGCCAGGCAGAGGGACCGAGCTGGGAAGGATGTGCTGCAAGTTAGAGCAATAAAGGATGGAGATGGAAATGTGTTGACCAGTAAGGAGCATGTGTTGAGAAGATGGAGGGAGTATTTTCAGCAGCTGATGAATGAGGAAAATAAGAGAGAGAAGGTTGTATGATGTGGAGATGGTGAAGCAGGAAGTGGATAGGATTAGTAAGAGGGAAATAAGAGCAGTGCTTAAGAGGATGAAAAATGGAAAGTCGGTAGGACCAGATGATGTAACGTAGAATCGTGAAGATATTAAGGGGAGATTTTAGTGTAGTTTTTAACCAGATTGTTTAAAAAAATTCTGGAAGGTGAGAGATGTGCAGACCTGCAGTAACTACAGAGAAGTAAGTGGGTTTATCTCCCATTAGGGGGCCGCCACAGCGGATCATCCGTCTCCATACCCCCCTTGTCCTCTACATCTGCCTCTTTCAACCCAACTACCTGCATGTCTTTCCTCACCACATCCATAAACCTCCTCCTTGGTCTTCCTCTTTGCCTCCTTCCTGGTGGCTCCATCCTCAGCATTCTCCTACTGATATACCCCATGTTCCTCATCTGCACATGTCCAAACCATCTCAATCTCGCCTTCCTCACCTTGTTTCCAAAACGTCCTATATGCGCTGTCCCTCTAAACCTTTAAATAAGTTAATTACACTCTAGAATAGAATGCTAGACTTATTAGTCACACCTTCTCGAGTTCTTAAGTATATAATAAGCATATGGGATTATAGTAATGTCTCCACACAGAGCAATAATAACCATTGCGATAATACGCTTTATATACAGCACCTAATAAACATGACTCGAAAAATGAACTCACAGTGACTGCTAAGTTCACATGCGTACACACAAACACTTTTATTATAGCAGTAAATCTGAAGTCTAATGCCCCAGTACTGCACTGATTGAGAAGTTTCTCATCCATATCAAAGTGTGTTTGAGAGTGTGAGTGTAAACACAAGTGCTCGTCTTCAGCCCAACAAACCGCTCATTACAGGAGACGGAGCAGGTGCTTCGGTGCAATGGGTTCAAATTTCAAAAACAACCTTTCAGCAGTGGAGATGGAACATGTGTGCTTCATCACCAGATGTGTAGTACTGAGACAAAAAACAAATATTAATTAGCATTTATTAGAATAAAAAGCAATTTTTTATAATAAAAACAAAAAGGGTCAAAGACACACAGTCAAAATATTTGGTTAAAAAAGTAAGTAAGGAAGTAAGAAAGGAAGGAAGGAAGAAAGAAAGGAAGGAAAGAAGGAAGGAAGGACGTCATTAAAGAAGTCAGTAAGTCAGTAAGAAAGGATGGAATGAAGTCAGTAAGGAAGAAGGGAATGAAATCAGTAAGGAACTAAGTCAGTCAGGAAGTCTGGATGGACGGATGGATGGACAGATGTAAAGATGAACAGATGGATAGAAATTCCCACCAACTAATTTTCTATTATTACATGATAACCACCAAGGCTACAAGGTACGTCCTCTGAAATGTGCAAAACCAATAACCACATCTTTCTAAACTACTGCTTATACTGGGGTGCATTGTAACACACACAGAAAATCACTACCTGCCCTTTTCCATACAGATGTCATCAGATGCAGAAGCCCACGACTGGCTAGAGTTCTGCGCGCCCCATCCTACTCCCTTGACTCCTGATCATGAATGAATTTGTACAGATTTGAAGTCATGACCTCACATATATTAATACAAATGCTTTACTTTTGCATCACTTGAGAGATCTGACTATTTAGTTATTAATCTAGATTGGTTTAGGTGGTGTTCTGGAGGTTGGAAAGTTATATTACACTTGATACACTGCCTTTCAAACATATTCAATGAGGCTGAGGTTGCCGTTCAGCAGGACTCTCGAGGTTCTTCAATACCAACTTTGACAAACCACATCTCTGTACAGGTCGCTTTGTGCACAGGATTGTTGTCGTGCTCTAACAAGTTTGGGGCTCTTAATTGCAGTGAAGTGAGATTGTAATAATCATATAAAGGCATTTTAGAAAACTTTTAGAAAGAATCGTTTGTGCTTTTTGAACATCCCATTCAACATTTAGTCCCCATTTGCTGTTATAATAATCTCCACTCTTCTGTGAAGATGTTCCATTAGATTTTGGAATAAGTCTTCTGGAGAATTGTGCTCATTCAGCCACAAGGGTGTTAGTAAAGTGAGGTGAAGAGGTCTGGGGTACTGTCAGTGGTCCAGTTAATCAAAAAAGTGTTCAATAGAGCTCTCTCGCAGGCCAATCAAGGTCTTCTATTCCAACCCATGTAAAGCATCTTCTTGGACCTGGTTTTGTGCACAGGGCATTGTCATTCTGGAACAGGTTTGGGGCTCCTAGTTCAAGTGGAGGAAATCCCAATATGTTTTTCCATATGGTGTACTTGTGGCCAAATTGCTAGTGTAGGCCAATAACAATAACATGGGCTGTGTCAGACTTCCAGGGGTCTACCTGTAAAATTCTACAAACTGTAAAAAGAAAAACCCTGTCTGACTGCAATATGTATAATATAATATATGTTCCTCCAATAAGTTCACAGGGGTCAAACACCTCAGAGTGCTGTGTATGTGTGTGTGTCAGTGGCCACTTGTAAACCAAGTGCCTGCCGAGCTGAGCAAGCAACACAGGGTCATTTTTATCAGAAATGGCAACGCAAAATGAAACTCGGATCTTCCAAAAGTTATTGCCACACAAACACTTTACACTAAATCCCCCCTGCTGCTCTTCGCTCACTCCTCTCACTCCTCTCCCCTATATTTAATGGCAGCGTTTGCTGTTGAAGGTTACCTTTGCCTGTAGGGCACACTCTACATGTGTGTATGTGTGTGTGTGTGTGTGTGTGTGTGTGTGTGTGTGTGTAAGTGAGTGTTCACTCTATTTTTGACTACATAAATAGTCATTTCCCATCAGTGCAAACCCACTTTTACTATGTCGTCCCACCACACAGCTGAAACACTTACACACACACTCCGATGTTGTATTTCCTGTGTCATTTCCAGCTTCGTCCCCTTGGCTTTGCTTCTCTTGGTGCCCAGGATTAATGATGCTGCTTGTACTTTTGATTGAAGCCACTTAATATCAGAAAATGCACCTTGGCTCACTCGGTTCGTCTCATTAAGACCGCAGTCAGAGGTCTGGCAAAATAAAAGGAACAAAGAGGAAGTCATTTGTGCATCCATTCTGCAAACAGTTAAAGAATGGGGATACAAGCAAGATTAAAAGACTGAAGATGTGCAACAAATAGGGCTTAGCCATAGAATTTTCCACAAAAGGAACGGACAGAACTCTTTGTGCCAATCTGTGAATTCATTAGGGGTGTCCTATTTACATAGTCGACTCAGATTTGTCTTGATCAGATCAGATCAAGTCTTGCCTATAGCTGACTGATAGTTGAACCGTGTGTGTGTGTGTGTGTGTGTGTGTGTGTGTGTGTGTGTGTGTGTGTGTGTGTGTGTGTGTGGGCCAGAGGGGGGTGAGCACGCTTTAAGTATAGCGCAACATAAATGCACTGGAAAACAATAAAAAATTAATGTAGAGAATTAGATTAGAACAGAAACTACCTCTACAGAATATCTGACATTGTTAAATATTTAAATCTCTGCTGCCAAGATGCTCCAGTGTCGGTCACAGATCATGAAAAGTCAAACTTAAGTCTGTCAAAGTGGGGTGGTGGGGTTGTGGGGGATTTGAAAATGTATTTTAACATTTTTATTTACATCATTATTGTAATGGGCTGTATATTAACTTAGGAAAAAATGGTAGTTCTACATGAAATCAGACATTCAGCACCCCCATAAAACCAAAATAGCATGATTCTTGTTTCATAACACTGCTGAAAAGATTTGACTGTGAGATTGGTAGTTGAAACAGGCTCCTTCTATTGAAGCATTGAATCTTTAACTATTCGGGGTCACCCCTAGAACGCTATGAACCTCGTGAATGAAACCATAAAACTTCCATTAATGTGCTAAATATATCTTCAGTAGCAGTCGCAGTGGATTCCGATTCCTTGATTTCTTACTCCAGCTTGAAAAAAATTGACATATTGTCAACTAGACTGGGAGACCAAAACCGTCCTGTGCTTTGGGTCACAAATCTTTTGATGAAGCATGTGATTCATGATTTAACTTTTTTTTATGATAACAAATTACCCACGGTCTTGTATAATTGATGCCCAGATTAACAAAATTAAACAGAACTAAATAAAGGTCATGTGATTTCACAAAGGAATGCATATCAGTGATCTAACAGGAGGTGGTAGCTCAGTAGTTAAGGCATTGGACTCTGGATTGGAAGGTCACAAGTTTAAACCCCAGCACCACCAAGCTGCCACTGCTGGGCCCTTAAGCAAGGCTCTCAACTGCTCTGTTGTAAGTGGCTCTGGATAAAGTAAGTGGATGTGCCGAACACCATAACATTTTAATCTGCCGAAGTTCTCCCACACCACCCCACTCCTGCGCTCCCTTCACTAGCTTCCAGTAGCTGCACGTATTAGATTCAAAACACTGATGATTGCCTACAAGGCCAAAAATGGATGAGCACCATCTTACCTTTAGAGACCTCATCACATCTCGCACTGCACCACGCTGTCTGAGATCCTCCAGCACTGCTCGACTGGTACCACCCTCTCTCAGAATGAGGGGTAAGTATACTTCAAGGCTCTTCTCTGTTCTGGCACCGAGGTGGTGGAATGAACTTCCCCTAGATGTCCGTACAGCAAAGTCCCTGGCTATCTTCAAGCGACGATTGAATACCTACCTCTTCCTGAAACACTTAAATTAGCACTTTCCAGGTTTGCTTTGTAGAATTCAAGAGTTTATATTAGGTATATTAAGTATATTAAGTTTGTAATCTGGTGTACCAGTGTAGATTTATTCATTGCTAGAGACTAAAAGCACTTTTGTACGTCGCTCTGGATGAGGGCGTCTGCTTAATGCAGCAAATGTTAATGTAAATAACAATTTCTCAAGGGAACCATTCTGCAAGGAGTTAGCATTAAACAAGTGTGTATACCAATCAGGCATAATATCATGACCACCTGCCTAATAATGTGTTGGTCCCTCTTTTGCTGGCAAAAAATTCTCGAACCTTTGAGCATTAATAGCTTTTACTTTTTCAGCAATCTGAGCTACAGAAGCTCATCTGTTGGATTGGACCACATAGACCAGCCTTCGCTCCCCACATGCATCAATGATCCTTGGTTGCACATGACCTTGTCGCCGGTTCACCACTGTTGGACCACTTTTGATAGATACTGATTACTGCAGACTGGGAACAACCCTTAAGAGCTGCAATTTTGGAGATGCTCTGACCCAGCCGTCTAGACATCACAATTCGGCACTTGTTAAACTCTCTCAAATCCTTACACTTGCCCATTTTTCCTGCTTCTAACACATCAATTTTAAGAACAAAATGTTCATTTGCTGCCTAATATATCCCACCCACTAATCAGTGTCATTCATTTTACCACTCATAATGTTATAATGTTATGAATGTGATAATGTTATGAATGTTATGAATGTTATGCATGTTATGAAACAATTACGAGGAAACTAATGTCTAACAGCAATATGCTGTTGAATAATTATGTTATTCGAGACCTGACCCTAATTATGGTCTACACACTTGTATGATACAGGCTACGGATTGCACCATGAGAGCACTTAGACTGAATTCTGCCTCCCAACTAATCCATCTTGTATGAGCGCATCCATCAAATAAACAATTGCAAATAAAATTCAGTCCATCACCTCATCTAAGACCCATCGTTCTTACTGCATGACTCAGCATGTTAACAAACAAAGCAGAGTGGTCATGACACTGCAAACCATAAGAACAACAGTTTCAGCCTGTCCTATCATCTCGGTGCGATGCTTAATGGACGAAACGGAGATATACAAAGAAAAAAAAGGGAGAGTAACGAGAGCAAGTGTCATCCTCACACTTGTCTGAAAAGGGCCATGTTTCCGGCAGCTCTTTCATATTCTAATAACAGATTAGAGGAATGGAGCCCAGTGCATGCTGCTCTCCAGGAGACAAAAGGAAGCGTGAGGGGGTGAGTGACGGAGTGGAAAGTAAAGCCGAGCGGCTGGAGGAGAGGAGGTGGTCTGGGCCATCCTCACATCACAAAGAAAGTATGGAGAAAGGAAAGCAGCGCAATCGTGAAAAATCCGTGTTTGTGTGCACGAGTGTGATTCATTTCCTCGTTCTGATGAGTGTGCGAGCATGTAGGAGTGCGTCGTGTATGTGGACGAGGCGATCGGTTCTGAGAAAACAAGAGACGAAAGCAAGCAGCCAATGTGTCAGTGATCGCTTCAGAATTCACATTGAGACAGAGGCTGAATGAATATAAGGTAAAGGTTGTGCATTTACAGAGCCCCAGATGACCAGAGCTACAGCCGGGATCTTGAGACAGAGAAAACATTACATATTACAGGGTCTGGATTTGGTGTGAATTTAGGAGAACTTGGGAAAACCCACAAAGACACAAAAACATGAGAAATCTAAATTTACAGTGCTCCCGACAATTCCTAGCTACATGTGATATGACCGCATTTGTAAAAAATAAAATAAACAAATAAAGACCGGAGAGCTGTATATGGAAACATGGGGTGAAGGTATCCATATGGCAGGGGTGAAGGGATCAAAATCCACATTTTGAAACAATTTCATTGTTCGTACATTTTACCTTCATTTATCTAAACGAGACAAACTTAATTATGCAGCAAGACAATAACCCAGGGCACACTGCTAACACAACAAAGGACTTCATTAGGTGCAAAAACGTAGAAGGGTTTTAGGCTGACTAGGTCTATCACATACCTCAACCCCAACTGAATAGTATTTGACCTCCAACGAAGAAAACTGAAGGTAAAACCCTAACTAATAACTATAAGAAGTTGCACTACAAGCCTGGAAATGCAACACAAAAGAAGAAGGTGAAAAGTGGATGTTGTCTGTCTGTCTGTCTGTCTGTCTGTCTGTCTGTCTGTCTGTCTGTCTGTCTATCTATCTATCTATCTATCTATCTATCTATCTATCTGTCTGTCTGTGTGTGTGTGTGTGTGTGTGTGTGTGTGTGTGTGTGTGTGTGTGTATATATATATATATATAGAGAGAGAGAGAGAGAGAGAGAGAGAGAGAGAGAGAGAGAGAGAGAGAGCACCTACATCAGCACCTGCCTTTCATAATACCCTTGTGACTGATGAACACAAATATCCATGAGCACACTCCAAAATCTAGTGGAACATCTTCCCAGAAGAGTGGAGCAAAATTATAAGAGCAAATTGGGACACAATGTGGAATGCAATGCTCAAAAATCATCATCATCATCATCATCAAATACTGATGACAAAGTGACCCAATACTTTTGGCAATATAGTTTGTATATATATATATATATATATATATATATATATATATATATATATATATATATATATATATATATATATATATATATATATATATACACACACACACACACACACACACACTCTTCCAGCTGTTAGTTGTAAAAAGGCCAGCTCACCAATTGCACTGTTCAAATTACTCCATTTGGGCAAATTACCTTTGCTTTTTTGCACAAAGTGTCACACATACACATGCTCTCTCCTTCTGTCTCTCTTTTTCCTAACAGCCAGTCAGTCAGATTATTAATATGCTTTCTATAGGAAAAAAATAGCAGTCGATTACCTTCTGAATGGAGAACGAAAAAGAAGAAAGATTGACAGGGTGCTTTTTTTTCTTTTTACACAGTCCACAGTGACAGGCTGACAAAGGAGAAAGTGGAAAAAAGGGGAGGGGGTAATTGGTGTATGGGCTAGCCGAAGCAGGCAGAAGATGAGTGTGATAGAGGGAATAAACAAAGATGATAAAGTGAGAGGAACAATGTACAGGCTTCCTTGCCTCTCTCTGCCTCTCTCTCTTTCTCTTTCTCCATCTCCATCTGTCGGGCTCTTCCTGTTTCTTACACACAGAGCCCAAACATGTCATTAGTACAGTCTAAGAAAATAATAATGGTGCACATGACACACATTACAAATGGGAACAAAACCAAAAGTCCATATATGTGTTTTAATTGTTTACCATGCACCATAACAATAATAATAACAATGTCCAACTCGTGTGTGTGTGTTACATTCAACATAGTACTCATAAGACAACATAACCGTACTCAACATACAGCATGAAGACAAAATATACTTTTAAATGTTTTAAAATAATCATGGTGTTTTAAATAACGTAAAAAACCAGGACAAAAATTGAAATGTTTCCACACGGACGGTTTTAATTGCCGGATGTGTGCATCATGGCGGATTTTGGTGCCTGATTTCAGACTTGGCGCATCAGTAAAACAAATGTTTAGTGATTACAAATTATTTTTCGGTAGAGGTTTTTATATATATATATATATATATATATATATATATATATATATATATATATATATATATATATATATATATATATCAGAATGAAGATAAAATATTGTGAATAAATGTGTTGAGTTGAAGGTTTTAATTTTGCCTCTTTTATATTTATTTTTGATTAAAAATGGTCAAACAGAAATGTGTGTGGCGTTTATATATATGGCACCGGTTAGTGGGTGGGTCATATTAAGCAGCAAGTGAAAATATGCAGGATAAATGGTCGAGCGTAAGGATTTGAGTGAGTTTAACAAGGGTCAGAGCATCTCCAAAACTGCAGCTCTTGTTGGCTGTTCCCAGTCTGCAGTGTTCATTATCTATCAAAAGTGGTCCAAGGAAGACACAGTGGTGAACCGGCGACAGGGTCATGGGCGGCCGAGGCTCATTGATGCACGTGTGGAGCAAAGGATGGTCCGTGTGGTCCGATCCAACAGACGATGTTTATATACAGTATATGTATATATATGTGTGTGTGTGAGAGAGAGAGTCACAGTCACTTTAAGTCAAATTCAAGGAAAAAATTACACACACACACCTTTTTCCTTAAAAACTATGTGTAAAACATCTACTATAAGTGACAAACTTACAATTATCTCTGTTGAGACAATGTCCATTGTTAAAAGTGCTATACAAAAAAAAAAAAAAAATTATAATGAAATACTGGAACATGATTGGCTGTTATATTCTGTGATGCAATAACATTTGCTAGTCCATAGTAATATTCCTTTAAATGATTTTCACACTTTTCACCAGTTGAATTTTTGTAAAAGTGTTTGTAAATCCACAATACTCACATAACGTTAAAAATCCCTTAAATCCCTAAAACAATCGATCAGAGACCATTTCCACTGGATTTTTTACAAATAAAAGTGATACTCACTTTATAATATCATCGTGCTTCAATGCATTTAGGAAACACAGCCCTGGCTTATTTCTCATTTTGTGGAACTGTGAGGGACACGTAACCTCAACATAGCATCAGCTGCGAATCTCAGGAATCTTCGTAAAGTTTATTCTGACTTAATGGAATGTTTTTTCCCCCACAACATTTCTGCTCTGAGTGTGGATCAAAATACACAGGATGAACAGTGGACTGCAGCACTCTGACTCAGATGTTTTCTAAGTGTGTGTATGTGCGTGTTTCCTTTACCCGCCCACTCAGACACACTTCAGTAACCTGCTTGGTGAATCAGGTGTCACTGCAGTGCTCGTGACATTTGGAATCAAGGAGCTATAATACAGTACATGCATTTAATGGCCTGGGGTTCCTCCCGGTTTCACATTTAAGAGGAAAAAAACTAACTTTTTCACCGTTGCTTCAAATTTAAACCGGCGTGCTTGAGAAAAAGTGATAAAAAAACAAGTATTATTAGCATGTATTCTTTATTCGGATATACACAGTTCATAGTAAAAGTTCATAAGATAAGATATCTTTATATGTCCCACAGTGCGGAAATTTCCGTTACAGCAGCAAAGAAAAAGAAATGTGCAAATATAATGAGGCATGATGCATATAATTCAAAGTGTACATGAAAAGTCGATGAAAAGGTCTAGAGCAGCCTCTTTTAAAAGTGCAAGGGTCAAAGGTCATTTCCAGTCACCCAGCATTCGAGTCTGGGTGAAAGTTGGAGCGTCGCAAGCCATGAGCTTTTCATGATGGCAAGCATTTGAATGCACATTTATCAGCATAAATTTGAATTAATCAGGCAATCAGGCTTCAAGTGCATTAGTGTATTCGCTCCCCAAAGACACTTGCGGCATCTCAAAGCCCCATGCTAGTACACTAAATGTCTCAACTATCATGATACCTATTGAGTGCAGGAGTGTGATTTGACAAACACTGTGAGAACCTGATGTTTGAAAAGCTTGGAATGTTCTTTTGCACAACAGCGACATCTGATGGCCAAAATGAAGCAATGGAGATTTCAGTGTGAATGCTATGTGTGGAAAAACCCGTTGTTCGAAGGGAAGGTGGATGATTAAAAGACACTCAGTCCAGATCGAGGTCAGGGTAGCGTTGTTTCACATACTGAACGAAGTCAAACTCCTTCACCGGGAACTCGATGTCCTTCCACTTTTTGCCCGGGCGGATACTCTGAGGTGTCTTCATCGAAAAGCCTTTTATTCTCAGACATGGCAACACCACCTTTTTGAACTTCACCTCCATCCCCCAATCCTGCACAAACAGAAGTCAGAAAGGGAATGGCAACAATAATCGATTTCTCTATTATTGAGGTTGATCATTTAATCAGAATCCTTGCTCCCACAGAGAAAATGTTTAAACACACATTACCTGTCCACATACAGCACAGCTGATCTTACAACCGGGCTCCCAATCTTCAAACGTCCGTTCCAGATAAATTTGCCCTCCAGTCTTATAGAACCTCCTGCAACACACACACACAATTAGTTTTATTCAAAAGAAAACATATTATAACAGTGGTTCTTTGCTGTACAATAGTAGCTTTTTCGCGTATCGGTACTTTACTGAAGTACGGATTTCCATTTGGGGAGACTTTAACTTTACTACATTTTGTGAACTCAGACGTTCCTGTTTATTCAGGAGTGTATAAAAACAGTTCGCCATCAGTTGAACAGCAAGCAGAACATTTCAAGAAGAATCCAGAGAGATTTTTTTTCTCATACATACAAATGAACACCTATAGGGTTAAAGGCCTTGCTGATGGGCCCCCCAGAGGGGCAGCTTGGTGTGGCTAGAATTGGAACCACCTCCCCCTGGTTGTATAGTGTGCACTACTATATCACAGTACTCAGGTGCTACCAGGAAAAGGATGGCACCCAAGAATAATTCAACATATACATCAAAGTCAAGGTCACATCACGGATAATTCCATCCTTCAGCTCGACTGTTGTGGGAGCACAACTCACTCAAATTCAGGGTTGATGTTGACGTGCTGCGAATCGTTCACGATTCTAATGTCATCTCCACGAGCGACCGATTTGAAGCAGCCCCGGCACTCGAACTCCACCTCAGCAGAGTTGTACTTGAGCCTCTTCTCCTTCCTCTGCGTAGCTTCCAGAACGCGTGACATCACTGCCTCCTGCTGCAGTTCGAAAATCTGCACATGCAAAACATGCCAACATGGAAACAAAAAACAAGTTCAATTCCCCTATAAAAGCGAAATAATTTGATTTTCCAATTTATTTTTATCTTGGTGGGTGCAAGACCTTCATGCGGAATTGTCTAGACTCCATATTCTGCACGTGAGCGACCGCTCTGCCAGTTAACTGCTCCAGATATTCATTGGTCTTTTCTTTGTGCATCTCCCGGCTCCCTATTTCTGCCACCACAGAATAAACGCTGTTGCTGGCTCGGGCTCGCCCGCTGGCCTGCTGCTGTGCAATCTCGTTGGTGAGAAGCCCGTAGCGGATCACCACGTTGCATTCTGGGATGTCGAGGCCTTCCTCGGCCACGCTGGTCGAGATGAGGAGGTTGAGGTCTCCTTTTCGGAATGTCCGAATCGTTTCTTTTTGCTCCCTCTATAAATTAAAGACAGGCACGTGTCACATTTGGCGATGGTCAGGAACATTTTAACACATTACTTAGTTAATTGATTGCAGATTTTATCAAATGGAGGATGACCTGTCTTGTCATTTGGATGTGTTAGACAAGCACCATTTAGGTCGCTCTTGGACTACGGTTTTCAGTGGACCAGCAGGAAACAAGCTCTGGTATCCAACTTCGAAGATGAAATCCTCAGTGGTGGACAGTAGCAAAGTAAATGTAATTCGTTACTGTATTTAAGAAGCTTTTTTGTGTGTCTGCACTTTACTGAAGTATTACTTTTATTTTAACTTCACTACATTTCAAAGTCAAATATCTTTCGCTCAACTACATTTTTAACGAAATCAGTCGCTTATTATTTAACACACAGCAAGCCACCAATCAGGGTCGAGCGCGTGCTCTGTTTTGAACTTGTTTTGATTGGCGTTTGGTGTATCTACTGATCACCAACATACAGTTCAGCATCAGTTTGGCACCATTGTTGAAAAGAAGGTTTTGGGCTCATGATCAATTTAATAGATATCAATCAGTGTTTCATTTCATTTACTCAGAGTCTTTTCACATGATCTGAGTTGATTAAGCAAAGAGTCTTGATAAAAATGATAGTAGGGCATTATAGAAATAATAAATGATAGTACTTTGGATGCTTAAGTACATTTGACGGCAAATACTTTTGTACATCTACTCAAGTTTAAAGGGAGCACTTTCACTGCATTGTGTCCACCATTGGAAATCCTACATATCCTTTCCTTAATACCCTTCAAAACAAGGTTTAACAGGACACCAATCACCCCACACTGGGGTACTACCTGGGTCATGTGGGTGGCTCCGGTTCCTGCCCCAACCAGATTAGCAGCCCGGATGTTAGCACGCTGCAGAGCTGGATTTGCACACACCCAGTCGTACAGGCAGCGTGTGATCTCACGGGTTTTGGCGAAAATGATACCACGCGAGTTCTTTTCTCGGAACTGCTCCACCAGGGTGCGCTGCAGTCGCTCCAGTTTTGGATTCTCATTCAATGCGTCGGACGCAAGTTGCTTCAGCTCCACTCGGTTCTCTATGGAAAATAAAATCAGCTCCATTACAGATGCCACTTAGACTGGTCAGAAAAGTAGTAAAATAAATAAACGAACGAATGTAGACAGACTGGGGTTGCAATGGTGCGGAACATTTACTTTCTATGGAACTTCATCTGGGGAATTTTTTTAATATTCCAAGTCGTATACTTACCAGGAATTTGTGGAAATTTATGGGAATTAACAGGAATTTATGGGAAGTCATTAGAAATTTGGGGAAATTTATAGAAATTGTATCATATACAAAAACAATAATTTACACACAGCACAAGAAAGTGTATGTGATATTTCTGTAATTTTACTTAATCATTTTTTATTTTTTATTTTGTTTTGTGCGCAGGATTCAAGAAATGATCTGTGTTATGTTATGGAGGAATGCAGGGTAGAAATTCAACTGAAATTGCGTTAAATCTGCAATTTGTTTTGAGGAAGATAATACTGCAAACTTTATTCCAATTAATTCCCAAGGAAATTTTCCAGTCTTGAAAATTCCCGGAATTTTGCAACCCTTAGACCAGGGGTCACCAACGTGGTGCCCACGGGCACCAGGTAGCCCGCAAGGACTACATAAGTAGCCTGCGGGCTTTTTCTAAAAAAAAGCTGTTTCCTACTTTGTTAAAAAAAAATTGATAATTATTATGAGAAATCATTAACATGATCAGTGTCTTCACATGGATGAATATCATTAATTATTAATAATAACATATAATAAAAGGTTAATTGAGAAAATGTGTTATTTCAGATCAAACTGAAATCTGTGTGTATCAAACTGGTAGCCCTTCACATTAATCAGTACTCAAGAAGTAGCTCTTAGTTTCAAAAAGGTTGGTGACCCCTGCAGGATTTGACAGTCCTATTACCATTAAAGAGTCCTGTGAGGAACTCATCGGTGACATCCAGCACATTGGTCGTCTCTTTGGAGTAGAACTCCTCCAGAAGCCTGAGAGCATCCACCATGCGTACAGTATCGTTAATGAGCAGGGCATCGTTAAATTTCCGCAGGTGGAGAGCACAACGTGACAACAACCTGTTCTTCTCCGATACACCTGGAAGCCACACACACACACACACACACACACACACAGTGAGTGAATATTTTCTTATTTTTCTCGATGCTATTCCTACTTCACATTATAGCAGAGTGGACCTTCAGTGCAGAAGATTTTCATCAGCCCATGTTGTAATAAAATTGTACGCAAACATTTAAACATGAGTCTAATGTTGTTAACAAATAAAAGAAGCTTTTAGCTAGATGTTTCACACTGAACATACTACATGCCATCATCTTCATCATCATCAGTTGTCTAGGAAAACTATAGAAATAAACCTGGAATTATGGAAGCATCTTAAATTCTTCCAATTGCATTTTTAATAGTAGGTTAATCTGTTAAAACCGATTAATCGGCACAGATAGTTGATTGGAAGAACTATCTGCAAAAATCCACACCGATAGTTTTTCCAGTTTCCAGTTCGCTGTCATTACAAAGAGCAGCCTCTAGAGGCGAATCACTGACGACATGCTGTTTGCGAGACTGCATGCTGCACGGAGAGCGCTATATTTATTATTTATAGTATATTAATTATATGATTATTTCCTTTAGTCCAGTTTCTGTTTTAAAAAACTATCGGTTGATTAATCGATTATCGGCAAGTACGATCGGTAAAATCCACTATCGAATGACCTCTAACTGGCTGGATTTCTTTACACATATGGTACTTCACCCCAACAACCGTATCACCATGGTTGCCATGGAAATATCCTCTGACCTTTCTTTTCCAGCTCGACGACATCGGCTTCGTACTCCTGAGTGCCGATCTCTCGCAGAGGTAATTTTATGTCTAACATCATGAATTCATGAATCAGCTTCATCATCATCTTCAGATGATTGCCAAAAGGGTCCTAAAATAAGACACACACACACACACACACACACACAAAAAATGATACGCTGATATAATCGTGAACAATTAAATAAAATGCATGCAAGTTTCATTTCAGCACTAAGGGTTTCAGCACGAGCACAGGCGTACCCAGTGGCGCACATCCACGATGTCATAGTTCTTCGTGGGTCTGGGGACAGCTTTTTTAAGCCCTGGGGTTTCATGTTTAGTTGACACGATAACAGAATCCAGGTTCGCGCAGATCTGTTCAGCAGAGAGAACAGTTACGGTATTTATTGTTTAAGATGTAAAAGAAAAACTTCCATTAGCAATGAATGAAACACTCATTTACACACGTCTCAGATTATTTTGACTCCCTGCTGTACCTCCAAAACATGAGCAATGGCACCCTCCAGTGTTCTGGCTCCTCCGGTACCGGGTGAGGCTGTAAGGCCCAGGATCTGAGGCAGACCTTTCTCTCCTTTCATCTTCTTTTTCACGTAGCGTGCCATGATTTTATTATACACCGCATCCTTATGAGTATGATGGCATTCGTCAATGATCAGCAGTGTAAAGTCTGAAGGAAATGCATGAACACAAACCTCAGGAAACATCTCACTCTCTGTATGCACTCGATAAATGCATTTACACAACTTTTAACATTATTTTCTTTCCTTTTTGATTCTATAGGTCAAGGTCACGTCTTACCTGTGAGCTCCACATGCTTGCCCTCCTCCGTGTTTATTAGGGCATTCTCCAAGATTTGAGCTGTGCAAATGACCAGGCTCGAGTCCCTCACCACGCAGCCGAAAAAGTCTTTCTCGCTATTGTCGCCGCTGATTGGCACCATCTTCACCGAGCTCCCCAGGTAGGGCTGGAACTCATTCTGAAAGTGCTGATCCACCAGGTGCACCTACAAAATATATTATAATAAAATAATAGAAAGGTGGCAGCTCGGTGGTTAAGGCGTTGGATTGGAAGGTCACAAGTTTCCACTGCTGGGCCCTTGAGCAAGGCCCTTAACCCTCAGCTGTTCAGGTGTAAGTTGCGCGGAATAAGGGTATCTACCAAAGACGACGAGATGGAATCCACAAATTTCAAGTCCACTTTTGAAATATGCCAACAGATGGCAGTACAAGGCTGCACGCAGAGTCAAAGGGAGCACCAATCTTCACAACTCAGTGTGCCAAAAGAACGTTGTGTACATTGGGCGCTGTGCAACTGGTGCTAATCTGACCATGTGTGCATGTTCTTACTTCCGCACCCAACCTACTCGCCATATATCACTATGATTACAGCGACAATATTGTGCTCAAGCAAAAAAAGAAATACTAAAATAATAATAAATAAATCTGATTCGTTAATGCGATGAAATAAAGTCAAATGAAAATATAAACGATTAAATACAAATTATGATATTTCAATATGAAACTCTAAGCAGACTGTGAAGTACAAGGATTATTATAGAGCCATGCAGACTTCTGGTTTGTGACTAAGCAGTCGGTACCTTGTTGACGAGAACAGCCACTTTGGGGTTAGGATGAGTCTCTAGGTGCCTCTTGGCCACATAGACAGCAGCGCGAGTCTTTCCTCCACCTGTTGGCAGCCAGATGATGCTGTTCTCTCCTCTCAGAGCTGCCTGCACCACCTCCTGCTGGTACGGCCTCAGTGATATCTCCTCCATCTACACAGATAAGGGCAGTGGTATTGCAGTGGTTTAGGCATTGGACGGCTGTTTAGATGCATATAAATGAGACAAGCTACACAGGAGGTGGTCACTTAGTGGTTAAGGCATTGGACTTTGGCTTCGAAGTTTGGGAGGTCAAATCCTAGCCCAACCAAGTAGACACTCCTGGGCCCCAAGTCTGCCAAATGCTATTAATGTACACACAAGGTTGTAAAAGCATTTTTTTTTATGTTGTTTGCCAATTGAACTGTATGCGTAATTCGTAAGAAAGCAATGACGAGGCTTTTACTACCAATGACAACTATTTTATTTTTTCCAGATATTTGAAATGTCATTTAAAATAATGACAATTATTTCTTATACCATTTTCTACTACATGTATAAATGAAGAAAAGAATAGTAATCGAAGAACTCCAGCTTGTTGTTCATATTACAAAACAACCCCTGAGCAGAACTTCAGCTTTAAACATGTATAACCTGAATTTCCTCTCACAGTTCTAAAATGTTCTCACTCTCTCTAACATGCTGTATATACAGGTCAACAGGCAGAGATCTAACACTCACCTTTTTTTGGGAAGACCTCAGTGAACGAACAATGTTTTGCTGTGCTGAGGAATCATCTGCACAGCTCTTTAAACTGAGTCAGCCTTTTAGAGTAAGAAATGAAACTGAATATGAAGGGAGTTTACAGGAAGTATAAAGGAAGGGCCCAGTCTAGGGAGGGACACGACATACAACACATGGTGGGACAACGTTTTTACCAAAGTGGGTTTGTGTAGTTAAAGTCACCAGTATTACACAGGGATACATGATCATGTTGTAAAGAATTCTACTTTGAGAAACAATTCTTACTATTCAGGAGTAAAAGAAAAGCTGCAAATAGATACACTACTACACTAAAAGGTGCAAGAAGAGCAAAAGCTGGTTTTCTTCAAGATTACCCAATCTTTCTGATAAATAAAAATCTGAACAGCATAGGACACTTTGGTAAAAAGATTAAATGAAGCTGAACGCAAATAAGATAATAGATATAAAAAATAAAATAAAATACCAACACACACTACATAAAAGGTAGAACAGGATGTAGATAAAGCCCTTGAGGACCCCTTCATGCAGCCTAGTGACATCAGGAAAAGGAAAGCGAAGGGATTTCCCGATCTCTGCAAATCAGATGAGAAGAAAAAGGAATAAACAAACAAATGACTTGACATAACTTGCTTTCCAAACTAATCCATTTCGTCACATGTATACGGCAAAAGCAAAAACAGAAAATAGCAGCAAGAAAACCTTCGAACAACCAAAAATAGTAATTATAAAAAGGTTTATTTTTTTATAAACAGAATTACAGTTCAAAGAAATGCACCAAAATGTAACCAAAGCCATGACATCATTTTTTTTTTTTACAATCATCATTACATGTAGAACATAAAATAAAAAATAGCCTGATATGAACACTGCATTACACCAAGTCTGATTCAAGTATATAACCAATATGGAGAAGGGGGAAGGAGGTATGGAAAAGGTACACAAAACAATACAAAGAAGAAGAAGAAGAAGAAGCATTTAACAGCAATGCGCAAAACGTACAATTCTTCAGGTGATGTCATCAGCTTATTTCTTCAATGCAAAGAGTGAAGTTGCTGAAAGCATGCAGAATCTAATACAGGCACAGACGGGTACATAGGGTGTGTATTAATCTGTGTAACAACCATTTCAAAAGTAGTAAAGATACAGTGTCCAGAAACATCCATACAGACGTGTTTCCCTTATTCAAGAAAGAAAGAAAAACCGAGCTTATAAACTAAAATTCAATGAGCTGGCACAGATACTGTGTAATAAATCAGCTTACGACATTATAGTGGATATTGGCGTGGCATCGTTGAACCCTCAAATCACTGAAGACGCATTGTAATGAAGAACTTGTAAATGACCCGAGGTGTCTAGTAGTATGTGGTAAACTGTCATTTTAGGTCATGAACTTTTATTCTGGAGTCTGGCGAAGACAAACGTGGCACAAACACACAGCACAGGACTTTTTAAAGCATGCTGCCTTCATGCCTGGAATTTGTTTTCTCCTAGAGCCAGCTTTAGTACACCAGCATGGCAGAGAAGATGAGCCAATACTCAAAATTCAGATATTAAAAATGAAATCTGGATCGATGCACATGCAGTACACACCCAGTAGCCATGATCTTACAGTGCAGAACAACAACTACAATAGCGACTGTACAGAAATGGGCAAGGAGTGTGGTTTCCATATGAATTCACTCCAGGAATGACACACATGGGAATGCAAGCAATAATAATAATGATTCTAATGAAAAACCCCGATATGATCTTTGAAAACATGAAGACAATTAATACAGACTAAAAGATCAGTGAAACTGAGAACTGGCCCTGACTCCTTTAGGAGCTGTGTGCATTGTTAACGGTGATACCTGTTCGACTAAGAAAACTGCGTAAGCAATGAGAACAAGCCATTCCAGTGGATAGTTTTTACCCATATGTACAATAAATACGCCAAGGATAAGCAGTGTGTGTAATCACCTACTGAGTAAACTCCAGACTTATAACATACACTACACTGGCAAAGGTTTGTGGACACCTGGTCATAAGTATGGTATGTGGTTTTTGGGGCACC
The DNA here is from genome assembly GCF_014805685.1 of Silurus meridionalis. NCBI lineage: Eukaryota > Metazoa > Chordata > Actinopteri > Siluriformes > Siluridae > Silurus > Silurus meridionalis. Next base: position 6,142,014 of record NC_060897.1, read on the forward strand.
GCATTCCAGGTTTAATCCTTATATGCACTTATAATTCCCTCTACCCTTCTGGGAAGATGTTCCACAAGATTTTGGAGCGAGCTTGTGGATATTTGTGCTCATTCAGACACAAGAGTGTTAGTAAAGTCAGATACTGGGGTGCAGTCAGCATTCCAATTCATCCCAAAAGGTGTTCAATAGCTCTAAAGTTCTCCAACCCATGCAAAGCATATCTTCATGGAGTTGCACAGGGGTATTGTCATGCTGGAACATGTTTGGGTCTCCTAATTCAAGTGAAGGGAAAATTCCATGCTTCTTGCATCCAAAAAAATCCTACATCCCAACTCTGTGCCTTCAGCATTGAGATTAGTTTTGGAAAGAACCAGACATGGCTGGAAAAATCAGGTGTCCCAATAGATTTGTCCATATAGTGTATATACACAGGTAGACAATATTTATCTAATGAATTATAGAAGGGGGAAAAAAGCTTTATAAGTAAGCAAAAAAAAAAAAAACCAAGGAATAAAACAATTCCCAACACATTGTTAAAGGAAAATGATTCACTTTAGGGCAGTGTGATGTGGGGTAACACAACCTGATTATTACAGTTAGCCCTCAAAGTGTTTCTTATTTTCCAATAACCAGGAATCGCAAAATGGTTGTATTCCTTAGACAACGGCTATTATAATTCGTGTGTATTAGTTACAGAACGCGATGTATTTTTTAGCCTGTTGTAGCTACTAATCGTGAATGATCCCAGTTTTGAATACATGAGTGGGTGTCAGTGATGTGATGAAGAGCTGTTGATCGAACATTAATCAATACCTTCTGACCAACCAGAACTGAGCACTGTGGTATGTTCTGAAGCACTGCTATGAATGGTTTTATGCAGTATTAGTAACATCATGTGCTCTGAATAGTGTGTATAAATAATACGCCAAAAGCAAACAGATAAATATATGAATATTGTCCTAAATAGTTACTCCCCTGCTGAACTGATGCTGAGGTCCATTTAACCCTTCTTGCTTTCTCTAATGCCCCATGACCTCACACCTCTTTATTCACACACATCTCGGATTGTCCCATTCTTACACGAGAAGGAGCTTTCCGGCGATGCCCCGCCCCTTTAAATACCACCACGTGTGTGCTGGGTCACTTTTCGATGAGGCCGCTCTCTTTGAGTTTGAAGTAGAAGAACTTCTCGAGTGTGTTGGCGCACTTGCAGTACTCGCTGTCAGGTGGGTTGTACTCCCTGCAGTTGGTTATCACTCTCTGCAGGTCGGCGATGAACAACTTCTTGGTCACGTAGTAGCGATTTTTCAGACGCTCAGTCATGGTCTTCAGGTCTATCAAAGAGAGTAGACACCTGGTTGTTACAGTTGCACACAGGTTACTTAATATCACGTGTGTATATTCTAAGCATCTTCCCAACCTCTAAAAACATCTCATGAATGTGGTATGTGTATAGACCAGGGGTTCAAACGGCTTCCTTTTTTTAGGAGGCGGGGCTTATCAGCAAGAAAGAGAACTATAAAGGAGGATATTATGACAGCAAATAGGGGCTAAACATAGAATGAGATATTCAAAAAGCACATCTTATGGTCGTGTCTCCACAAACGTTTGTCCATGTAGTTTAGTTGAACGTCACATTGAGATTTCGTCCTACACATTCAATTCAATTGAAGCTATTTAATTAATTCTACAGAAGATTCATTCTTTCCAAACTGTTGTTGATTTGATATGAATATAAAAGAATAAAATAGGCTTTTCAGATCCATATCAAGTGTCTGATAACTCTAAAAGCACATATACAATGTTACTATTGTACAGTAATTCTAAGAAAATTGAATGATTTTTTTAAACACCAGATTTCCCTTATGAATCAGTCATTCAGCATCAAACCTATGAAATCTATAAATTTATGACATTTTGCTAAAAAAGGAAATTGTACAAATAAAACATTAAAAACATTGTGATGCATGTCAGATGCTGACAAAAATTCATAAACGTATTAGCACTTATTTATTTACAAATGATTAAAGCCTCCATTGAGTTTTAATGTGTGTAAATATCGCAAACAAAATTATATTACTGGCATCGCTATCAATAATCAGATGTGATATGTGTAGGGTAGGTACAAGAAGAGAAACTGACCAATAGGAAATCGGATTATTTCATAGTAGTCTGGAGCTTCAGACTTTTTCACTGGTTCCATGAAAGGCCAAGCGTCTGGGTGCGTCTGTAATGTCCACGCACACACGCACACACACACAAACATTGTCCATATAGGTTTACATTGCATAACCATTGAATGAAGAGAAGGAGAAACTTTCTGGAGATTCTAAACAGGGATGTGGTTCAATCACAATGGCTGAACAATGTTAAGATCTTTTGGCATAATCCTATATAAGTCTTTAACATATCAAAAAGGGACGTAAAGAAACAGAAAAAGTCTCAGCCTGGTCTCTAACTTTACTCCAGGCTGATACACAGTGAGCAGATTTCCTCAATGTGAACCAGAAGAAAAGGTTCAGACCAGCAGAGCTTCAATAAACATGCAATAGTGTTCTAATAACGTTCTTACTTTAATCTGGGCCAGAAGGTTTTTCAGTATGTTGTACAGAAGGTCAGGGTCCTTTAGTTCTTTACTGTGGAATGAAAATTAATTATTATATATTATTAATCAAAAAATCATAAAAATGATGCAGTAGGAAAATTTACAGTGTCATGGTAACTTGACAACTTGCCATTCTCAACAAAGGCTTTTGTACGAAGTATTAAATACATCATACACATTACACATAACTTATGTGTGGATTGCATGAGTTGTTACCAACACCTTTGAAAACGATTAGAAATATATTTACTAAGAAAAATGGTGTTCAATACTTACATAAATACTCACATACACACATATATACACACACACACACAAATATATATTATATATTATATATATATATATATATATATATATATATATATATATATATATATATATATATATATATATATATATATATATATATAATTAAATTTTTTTTTATAGATTTATTTATCCATGTACATTGCTATTTGCACTTCTGGTAACTGCATTTCATTGGCCCTGTTAAATCTAATAAAAGAATGGTGCAATGATTACAAGATGACTTACTTTTTCTCTTTGGTGCTAGGTTTCCAACCGGTTTCTCCTGAAAAGTTAGAGAGAAATAGCTAAAGTGATTAAACCCTTTAGAGAACTCGAACTGATACAGGCTTCAGCTATTACATTCTCTATGTAACAAAGTTTAATAGGCTATGTATTCAATTCTGTACACCGGTATTTTTTAACCTTTTTTGAGGCACGGTACATATTTCACAATAAAAAAATATATAAATCTCACAGCACACCACCACAATTTTATAAAGAGAGAGACTGTAGATTAACACTGTAAACTCAATGACAACTTAATCTCTTTTGATTTGTGTATGCTTTGAGAGCTCTCTCCATCACCTTAATGTTTTTTTTCACATTTAGACTGCCTGTTTCTCTGTGTGCTCATGCGGGTGAGGAGTGTGTTGATTGGATTTGCTTTTCCACACACACTAAGCATAACGAAGTATGTGAAGTCAGATCCCTGATAAAGTTAATTCAAAACGAATTCTTTCAAAAACTTTCATTTGTTTCTGTTTCCTTAAGCTCATCGTCTTTGCATTCTTTTAACCACTACTCATACAGTAAAACCCGTTGTACGAGCAACCTATAGTACGAGCAAACGGAGATACGAGCGACCTTGCTCACAAAATTTTACCCTATTCACGAGCAAATTTCGAAGGCACGAGCAAACCCACGCTGCCGGTTCCCCGTTTTCGGTTGAGGGAAGCATCAGTCGCTTAGTTGATGACGTATCACTCGGTCGCTTCGTTGTTCAGTGCAGCAAAAACTTTTTTTCAGTTTTATATTTTTATTTCACTAGAAATCTTAAAAAATGTCTCCCAAGAAAATCAGTGATGGTGCTGTGAAAACGAAAGTAAATAGAATTACCATGGAAACCGAGGAAGTTACGAGCTTGATGTGCATCTCACACTCGCAATCATCCACTACCACATGGATAAGTGTTAAATTATGTTTACATTATGGTAATTTGCGGTAATTTGTTTGTTAAAATAGGCTACAAATACTTTTTAAGTGCAGAAATAAGCGATCGAATGAGGTCTCGGAACGGATTAAATCAATTTTACATTAATTCTTATGGGGTAAATTCGTTCGATCGTACGAGCAAATGGACCTACGAGCAATTTTCAAGAACGAATTATGCTCGTACAACGGGGTTTTACTGCATTTTTCTCTTTTATGTGACTGTGGCCCGATTAAAAAGCAACAAACCTGACATTTTTTTAGCATCTTGAGATTAAAAAAACAAAAATTGTGTTTTACAATACTGGTGTCAACCATATACAATAATAACCTCTAACCCATAACCTGAGGACATGCTGTTACCCTGTTGCACACATTATATATATATAAAAACTTACGAATGCCTGGGATGCTCTCCACAGGTATCTGTCGCACTCCCTCTTTGAAGCACGTGAGGCCGGGGTATACCTTCCGGATTTGGCTCTGCTTTCTCTCAATCAGCTTCTTGATGATCTGCAAGACGCATGCAAACAAAGCGTTGAACCACTGCATCCACGTGTTTCAATACGCACTTAAAAAACCCTGAACTTCAAAAGGGCAGACTTAAAAGATTTCAGATGCAGAACTTTTATTTGTGCTAAACACCCTGATCACGCCAACTGTTATTTGTGATTCAATGTAATAGAGGCATGCCAAGTGAGCCATCTTAGATGCCACAGGATCAAGAAGCACATCTCTTATGTTTCATATGTGTAGGCTGGTCTGCTCGACTCACCTCCTTCTGCCTTTTGATGATGTGGGACAGCTCTGTGTAGGGAATTCTGGGATTGAGCTCACATTCCATCAGGGTGGCCCCTTCGTAGTCTTTAATGTAGCCAAGGTAACGACTCTTTGGCACTTTGATGTCTTTGGAGAAGCCCTAGTGTTACGTTAGATGAAATTTAAAAACATGAAAATTAGAATGACAAAAGTGAACGACAAAATAGAAAAAAAAGAGAGAAAAGAAGAGATGTACCTGTTTTTTGAAGTAGCCGATGGCATATTCATCAGCATAGGTCAGGAAGTACAGAATTCCATGCTTGATGTGATACTCCTTTAGGTGATTCATCAGGTGAGTGCCATAGCCCTGAAACACAAACACAGACACAGACACACACACACACACACACACACACACAGAGTTAGGGGTCTAAATCACCACTGCATGTTCAGAATTGGGAGATGCACGTTTCCATACCTTCACTTGCTCGTTTGAAGTAACAGCACAAAAAACTATCTCGGTGAATCCCTGAGTCGGAAACATCCGGAAGCAAATCCCGCCAATCACACGCCCATCTTTAATCAGAGCCAAAGTTTTGTGTTTCCTGTTTTCAAAAATAAATATAAAAATATTCATATTCTGGTGCCTCCTAAACAACAAACATTTTCAAACAACTTAAATAGGAGAGTGGATTTATAAAACACTGATTTCAGTAACAATCTTCCACATGGACAGTTGCAGAACATGTTTACATAATTTGGCTAAAAGAAAGCCATAAATGAGGTCATGAATCATTAAACAAAACAACTATTTTGAAATTGAGACAAAGACTCATATCTAAGAGACTCACGGATCAAAGACAAGGCGTGTGATGTACTCTTTGGGCATGCGGGGCAGCTGATGGGAGAAGACGTTCTGAAGGCCCACTAGCCACATCAGGATCTTCTTGTTGGACTTCTGAGAGAGCGAGTTACCAATCACATGGAACTCTATAATGCCTCTCCTCTCCTCCAGACGTGCCGTCTCATCCCGTGCTGCGTTCGCAGACAGGAGACTTGTCTGGGGGAAACAGGAAAAAAAAAATTAATCAATCCTATTATAACCGTTTATTATTGATGTTTTATAATGGTGGGATGTTTGTAGAACAAATGAAGACCATGTTTGACACCAAAATCCAATTTCCCAATTTTTATAAAACGTTAAGGATAAGAATGTGAAGCAACACCATTTGATTTTATTTATTTATTTTTTTTTACTTGTTAGTCGGTGGGATATATTAAGCAGCAAGTGAACATGACCTCAAAGTTGATGTGTGACAACTTATAGAATTTCAGTAGTATGTAATAACCAGACAGAGCACCACTGACCTCTGGACCCAGCATAGCAGCAGGGTCAGTGATAGTCATCATGACCTCGTTGACTAGTTCCATTGGAATATCTCCCATCACCCTGATCCTCTTAGCATCCTCCAGCGTCAGGGCTTCTGGTAACTTCCTCTTCTCTCCTGCATGAATAATCAAGAGATTGAGACAAAGAGAAAGAAAATGGCTTGACACTTATTAGCCTGCATCCTTAATCAGTCATGTCGTTAATAGAGTAATAAAGAAAGATAATATTGTGCACTGGAGCTTATTAGATTATGTATTGATTTTCTCTGGACCTGGGTTTGGTTCGGAAGAGGCCGTGTCCAGAGAAGGCCCACCGGTGAATTTAGGCAGAGGAGAACCTGAAAAGGTCACTGGACTCAACACTGAGAACAACAATACAGACAAATAACTCATTAAAATATGCAATGAAAGGCAGAAATGACAAATTTGGTAATGGTCAGTGAGCTAAGTTGTCTAAAAAGTGTTTTTACATACATGTGAATGTTCTGAAAAATATTTCTACTAGACAACTATTATAGTAACTTTTTTCCATTTTGTAATCTTTAGTGCCATTGATGACTATAGGAATAAAATGAAATAAAAATATGCTTTGCATGGGTTGGATTGGAAGATCTCCTACTATAAAGATCTGACCTCAACCCTATTGAACACTTGAGGTAAATTGGAACTCTGACAGCACCTCAGGTCTCCTCACCTCACCTACATCAGTACCAGCTTTACTAACATACTTGTGACTGAAATCTGCTCAAGCACAGTCCAAAATCTAGTGTAACATCTTCCCAAAAGAGTGGTGCTTATTATAACAGCAAATAGAGACTAAATGTGGAATGGGATGTTCCAAAATCACATATGAATGTTAAGGCCAGGTGTCCACAAACTATTGGAAATATAGTGCATATTCATTTTATGTCAGATTGTTGAAGGCTTAAATAAGCACTGCTCTATTATTCGAGAATAATAAATGTTTTACAAAATTAAACTACATTCTTCTTCTTCTTCTTTTTTTGGCTTCACCCATTAGAAGGCGCCACAGCCGATCATTCGTCTCCATACCCCCCCTGTCCTCTACATCTGCCTCTTTCAAACCAACTACCTGCATGTCTTCCCTCACCACATCCATAAACCTCCTCCTTGGCCTTCCTCTTTTCCTCCTTCCTGGTGGCTCCATCCTCAACTTTCTCCTACCGATATATACCCCATGTCCCTCCTCTGCACAAGTCCAAACTATCTCAATCTCGCCTCCCTCACCGTGTCTCCAAAACATCCTACAAACATCTTCAGCTCTGCTACCTCCAGCTCCTCCTCCTGTATTTTGCTCAATGCCACTGTCTCTAAACCAACATTGCCGGTCTCACCACCGTCCTATAAACTTTCCCTTTCATTCTTGCAGATACTCTATCACAAATCATTCCTGTCACTCTTCTTCACCCACTCCACCCTGCCTGCACTTTTTTCTTCACTTCTCTAACACACTCTTCATTACTTTGCACTGTTGACCCCAGGTACCTGAAATCCTCCACCTTCACCACCTCTTCTCCCTGCAATCGCACCACTCCACTGCCCTCCCCTTATTCACACACATGTACTCTGTCTTACTCCTACTGACTTTCATTCCCCTTCTCTTCAGCATATCTCCACCTCTCCAGACTCATCTCAACCTGCTCCCTACTCTCACCACAAAACACAATATCAGCCACAAAGCCGAACCTTGATGCAGTCCAAACTCCACCTTAAATCAGTCTGTCGTTCCTACTGCACACTGCTGTCACACCGTCCTCATAAATGTTGTGCACCAACCCCACATACTTCTCTGACAGAATTAATCTACATTAGTTTATATAAAAAAATAAAAAATAATAAAAAATAATAATAATAATAAAAAAAAAAAAACAGTCCACCTGCAAACACCAAAAACAATCTCTAAAAATGTATCCAAACCTGTCTGAGTCCCCAGTTGGGCTCCTTCATTAGCTGGCATTGTGAATTCAGCATCCCATATAGGAGAGTTTTCACCATAGATTTCTTCTTCTAGCATGGAAAGAAACCTAGCAAATAGACATACAAATACAAAATATCAGAGAATGAAGCATTCAGGTTCGGATAAATTCCAGAAATCCAGTGTGGCGTGTCTGTGGCGTGTCTGTGGCGTGTCTGTGGCGTGTCTGTGGCGTGTCTGTGGCGTGTCTGTGGCGTGTCTGTGGCGTGTCTGTGGCGTGTCTGTGGCGTGTCTGTGGCGTGTCTGTGGCGTGTCTGTGGCGTGTCTGTGGCGTGTCTGTGGCGTGTCTGTGCGCGCATCATACTTGGGAAAGTGGGTAAGAATAAGAGTGCGTTTCTCCGGGGGCAGTTTGTCTTTCTCTACTCTGAACTTCTCCAGCAGCTGCCTGCGGGTGACCGTGAAGATGGACTTGAGTAGACTGCGGCCGAACACCTGGCACGTCTCGTAGCGAGGCAGACTGTCGTTACTCTGCGGCACGTGACAGTAACATAGCCACCTGAAACAAAACACAAACGTGGCATGTGAGATCAGGAGCGCTTTCACTTTCGGCAACCGGGGACCCCTAATCATAGAAAAATGTCCCACGGAAAACTGCAGAAGCTAAATGTAAGGAATGTGCTGAAACAGAAGTCTGATAAACCAACAAAAACACCCTCCGAAGTGTGTAATATTGAATAATTAACCGGTGAAAGTGCACGCGCACGCGCACACACACACACACACACACCTTGTATAGTCGACTTTGTAGGCAGATGCGTCTTCTTTTTGGGCACGCTGGCGGAACTGAGACGGCGTTTCCAGCTTCCAGTAGTTCAGACATAACAGAAACATCTTACTCAGCTCATACATTGTCTGTCTCTCCTTAGGAGCCAAGTGACTGAACTTATACTGTACAAAGTTTAACACCCCCTGAGACAGACAGACAGACAGACAGACAGACAGACAGAAACTCAGTTTACAAATTTCTTGAACTGAATAAATAATGAATGCAAACATCTCACACACAGCCGTTTCTTCACCTGTTCTATGTTAGGTTTCTCAAACGGTGGATTTCCTAGAGACCCCTCCACTACTGGCTTGCTCATTTGGAGTATGCACTTCCTCAACAGCTACGAGAGGAAAAACAGAACATGTCACCACATTTAAAAAAAAAAAAAAAAAAAAAAAAAACAACAAAGCATATTCTATATGGACAAAAGTTGCAAACAATAACATTGTGTTTTTTCAACATCCAGTTCCACATTTAGTCCCCATTTGCTGTTATAACCGCCACTGTTCCGGGAAGATGTTCCACTAGAATTTGAAGTGGATATTTGTACTTGTGCAAACACACGGGGTGTTAGTAAGGTCAGATAGTGATGTAGGTGAGGTGAGCAGTCCTGGGGTGCAGTCAGCGTTCCAATTCATCCCATAAGGGGTTCAATAAGTTTGAGATCAGAGCTTGGTAGCACCACTCTTAAGAGCTTCCACTCCAAACCATGTAAACCTTATCTTCATTAAGATAGCTTTGTGCACAAGGGCATTGTGATGCTGGAACAGATTTGGGTCACGTAGTTCAAGTAAAGTGAAAATCTTATGCTGCCACATCCAATCTTTGTATACTTCCAACTTTGTGGTAACAGTTTGGGAAAGAACTATATATGGCTGAAAAATGTCCTACAGTGCATTTATGCAAATAGCCGCATAAAACTCTAACAATGACATCTTTCATAAAATACGAAGCACTGAAGTCCACTCTACTCCAGTTTAAACAGAAGCAACACCTAAATCCTGATGTAACTATTCTAAAGTCATATTTTATGTCACAAGCTTCAGTAGTAATTCAGAAAAAACTGATGATCAACAGCCGACAAGCAGACAAATTTCAGGCCGTTTCCTGATCGCATAAATTACACTCTGGATTATAGTTTAGTGTTGTGATTAAATGGTGATTGCTTTTCATTAGGACACAATTTTGACACAGATGAAAATTAAATGCAATGCAACAGCCTCAGCATTCTAATGCAATTGTATGCATTCTGAATTATTTATACTGTTTAAGGGTGGGATTCTCATGCTAAACATGGCCAAAGTTAAAACAATTATTAAAAAAAAATTATATATATAAAATGTTTTATAATTGAGATAAAGAGCGAGAGAACGCCCACCACCATGCTTTATTTGGTTATGGAAGTTGTAGGCAGCACTACACAGGACTTGCTTGAAAAAAGCGCTTTTTGGGCTGTTAGGGAAGGAAATCCTTGTTCAGAAACCCAAAAACCTTTCTTTGTTCCTGCCATTTCTTTAGCTCCACCCACAGCAGGCCTCCTTTTCGAATAGTCATTTTTTTGTAAATGTGGTAAAACTAAAGACCCTGAGATATGAGGGATGCAATAGGGTGTCAAAATTACGAGATTGGCCGAAACTGTGTGTTTTATATTTCCTCTAAAGAAATTTTTCTATATTATTTCATTTCATTAATGAAAAGTCATAATTTAAAATGTTTCCACTCTGAGTCACTAATAAGCAGCAAAGATAACCATGTCTCCTGCTTTATTTAATAATCTGAGTTGTAACGATATCTAGTTATTTGGGCTCTTTCCAACTCCGTGTTTCAGTGCCACGGTGGTGCATTTGGGCATTGGATTTCTATTCAAGTCTACGTGTAGCGAGCGTGAAATGTGATCTGTGCGCATTTACCTTGAACAGATAGAAGTAGACCTGCTTGGTGTCAGTATCCTCTTCCTTATGTACAGACATGAAGAGGTTTTCTACATCCACCACCATTCCGAGCAGCCTGTTAATCTCGTCCTCGGAGACGTTCTCCAGATGAGACACATGCTCCGCTAGGCACACAAAATTACAATCATGTAACCTCTGGCCACAGACAGGGTTTAAATAAAATTAAAAAAAGCTGACACTGTAATTGGTACCCCGTGCTTATTTTATCAAGGACAAACACATTCTGTAACATTTATGCATTGAATACATTATTAAAAACAGAAGTAGGACAGTAGGGCAGTAGGGAGTACCGAGGGCGTGACCACAGCTGCGGCAGGCCTCGCTCAGATCAGCCGCCTGCTGCTGGGGCTCCATTCGGGTGGCGGTTGGTGGATGAGGGTTCTTCCAGCCATTACACTTACAGGAATCATTGGCCTGGAGAAGAACAGTGCAGTTCACAGAGAGAATATAGCACCCAGCTGAGACAGTGATCATACACAATAGTGTACATGTGCACTAGAGCATGTGTTATAACGTTCCTGCATAAATTGCATAGAATCACTCAACTCACTCACTGGATGCCTATTTATTGACCTTGTGTAAGAGTGACTCAGGGAAGTGGTAGCTCAACAGTTAAGGTTTTGGTTTACAGGTTGGAAGGTTGTGGTTGAACCCAAGCTGCCACTGTTGGGCACTTAAGCAAGGCCATTAACCCTCTGTTGCACCTTTTAACATTCCAAGTTGGGAACATTTGTACATACTTCCGGTCATACAGTGAGATTTAGTTTTGTTAGTATGTTGAAAATCAGTGTTACATTTGGTTCTTATAGCAATTTGCTGAAAAGGTGATCTCAGTGGATTTAAATTAATTAACTACAAAACCATTAAGCCTTTAAATGGGTTTCAAGACAATTTAATGTTTTCATTTTGTTTCTATAGCGCTTTTCCCAACAGGCATCGTCTCAAAGCAGCTTTACAGAATGTTAGAAATATAGAACAAAATTCACTTATATTTAAATGTGTGTATTTATCCCGGGTGAGCAAGCCTGAGACGACTGAAAGGAAAAATACCCTTAGATGCTATGAGGAAGAAACCTTGAGAGGAACCAGACTCAATATGGGAACCCATCCTCATTTGGGTAACACCAATAGTGTGATTATAAAAATTATTAAAACATCACAAACACTTAAGTATGCGATTATGAGCAATGACGTTTCTACTAGAGTTGATTATCGGACATATCGGCAAAAATCTATACCGACTTCCGGGCCGCTGTCATTACAATACGAATCACTGACACAGAGAGCTGTTTCTTTTTACACGAGACTGCGTGCATTATGCTATATTTATTATTTATAAGATATTATTATATAATATATTATTTAATTGAGCACACGGTCAATTAATCAGATACAGTTCGGTAATGGTGTTTGTTTTTTATCCAGGATCCATTTGAAAAACTATTGGGTGATTAATTATCAGAAAGTATGATCCAACCTAGCTATCGGTATTGGGAAAATCCACAGTCAATCTCTACTTTCTAGAGTCTTATACAGTCAGTTTGAGTTGTGGAACCAGGTGCTCCTGAGCCTCTTTCAGTGGTATATCATAAAGTGTTTTATTAGTAGAAATTAGGGCTGCGGCTATCGATTATTTTAGTATTTGAGTATACTCATAGATAAAAGAAAAAGAAGTACTTTTACTTTATTAAAGAGCAGTGCTAAATATACAAAAGAAAACAAGATGGGTCTCTCAAAATTAAGTAATAACCCCATTTTATGCCATATTACATCAGAATGCAAATACAAATATATAAATAAAAATAAAGAAATAAAACTATAAAAATCTATTTTAAATTACTTTAAAAATGGTAAACGCACTGTACAGTGTTCCTTAAGTTTTAGTTTGAAATTATCCTAAACTTTTGTTTTGTCGTCATTTTCTTTGGCCTGAATCTTCTACTCGTCACTCGCTGTTTTTTCTTCATTCCTTCGCTTTTTATTCTGCAGTGTCTGTGTTGTATGGAAGCCAGTTTCCACCCCGTTCTTGAAAAAAAAAAAGTTTGCCTAATTCAGAGACTTTTTAAGCCGCATGGCATCACCACCTCTGTAGTGCCAGAAAGATTTACACATTAAAAATGAAATGGGCTACAATCAGTAGAATCGCATGGTATCAACCCCTCCGACCCCTGAAGAGAACTCTGTCAAACAGTCGAGAGGAGGCGGAACAAGATGAAGCAGAGGAGAAGCAAGCTTCGGGCCGACAACATGCTTTTGGTCAAGAAGTCAAGAGTCAAGTCAAAAAGCTTTTATTGTCATTTCTACCATATATAGCTGACGCAGTACACAGCGAACGTTTCTCCAGAACCCTGGTGCTACATTAAACAACATAAAGCTACATAACTGCAAACCGGATGCAGCTGAAATGGTGGATGTTTATGAGAAATAAAGTCAGAATTGCGAGAAATAAAGTTGGAATTGGGCAAACTTTTTTATGTGGCAGAAACTGGCTTCCATAGCGTTTACCTGTCCAAAGCGCTCCAGAGTTTAGCGGGTGGTGTGTCAGTAATAATGGTCCGTGGAGAAACACAGTGCTCCATGTGTATTTAAATGGACTAAACGAAGCATTGAGGCAAATAATTTGTATTCTTTTAATTTTTGTATTCAAATTACTCAAGGCATAATTTCAGCCCAAGTAGAAAGTCCAGGATAAACATGTACAGCTCTAAATAACAGAAAAGTATTAAGCAATATATGAAACTATATTTAAGACGCCCAGATCATTTAATCTACCCCTGGTTTTGAAGACACCCAGATACCTGCTGGTATCGGACAATACTCACAGCTCAATCTACAAGTTTCAGTTTATATGTTAAATAGAAAGCACACGGTTTTTGACACGCTGTGTCATATGTATTTTCAACACACTATCAAACAACTTATGAACTACTCATTTTCCTGGCTAGTACCGGATTAAATACTTATACAGTGCATTCCTTGGTGTTAAATAACCATTTTTTCAAGCACTAGAAACGCAAAAATGACAAAAACTAACAGATCAGACTCCCAAGGACGTGACACAGGGATAAAAATGATGCCTTCTATACCCTGGACCAAGGTTGAACATCAGAAACACTGATCGCGACAGATCGTCACAGGTGGCAAGACATACATTTCTAGGAAGCATTTCATTGGACGGGCATGAGACATGTACAGTAACACGTCATCAAAAAAGAAATACTGAAACTAAAAAAATAAACTATCTAAAGGTCGGCTGATTCAAAGGTTTTGCTGATTGATTGGCACCGATTGTTGATTGCTGGAACTATAGGCAAAAATCCATAACGATAGTTTTTCCGGGTTGTGTCTGCTCTAAAGCAGCTGAGAAGGTCCGTTGTCATTATACAGTACTTGAGCGGCCTTTAGAGGCGAATCACTGATGCCACATGCTGTTTGTTTTGACACACGTGACTGCACGCTGCACCTTTCATGTTAGTTCACAGATAAAATGAAAATCTACTTTGTAAGTTTAACATGTATTACTACATGTTGAACTTAATGATTAATACTTTTAAACCATTTATTAACTTTAGGTAGTGTTACAAACAGAATTTTACTGTAAAGCGTTAACATTTCTCATAAATCCAAACAGTCATGCTTAAATTGGCCATCTTTAAATGTCTTCACAAAGTCCAGAGATATGGAATTACATTCAGTTTTATTTTAGTATTGTAATCAAGTTCAGTACTATAGTACATGGAGTTTAACGATTGGTTAATCAGCTATTGAAAAGTACAATCTAACCTAGGTATCGATAAAATTCGGTCCTCCTCTAATACTATCTACAGCAAAAAAAAAAAAAAAAACACGACACTGTTTTGATTTCAGGAACACTTTAAGCATGAAAAAAATGTAAATGCTTATTTCATCGCCTACATTTATTTGGGTTTTATATGATAATTCAGGTATGACAGAGCTATTTTTCAGATGTTGATTTTATAATAACTTTGCTCTTGGTCAGGATAGGAATCTCCTTCTCTGGCATCACTATATATAGAGACATCTCAATTCTGTTCTGCATTTAATAACCTTAATGGTAATCTGTTAAAATCCCATTAATGCACATTCATTTACAGTCTTGTAGGTTCTCTGATGGCACTGATAGGATTGTGTACTTTCATTCTCTCTTTTTATTAATATTACCACTTGCTGGTACACCTTAAGTAAAGTGTCTAAAGTTCCACTTGTATTTACCGATCAACATGTATATTATTATTGTGCATTGTGTATTTTATCTCATTAATTTACCTCAATGTGCAGTTCTCAGATTCCCAACGGATGTACACTGTGTATCATAAGTGATCTTTCCATTCCAAGCCAACCTTAATATTCTTCTACATCCTGTTGCTTGTATTTTGTTGTACAGTATCTCACAAAAGTAAGTACACCCCTCACATTTCAGCAATTATTTTAGTATATATATTTTAGAACAGCTTGTAGAGCAGTACAGATTTACTGTCCACTAAAAATAACAATATACAGCTATTATTGTCTAAATAACTGGCAACAAAAGTAAATACACCCTAAGTGAACAATCAAAATTGTGTCCAAAGTGTCACTATTTTGTGTGAGCATCATTGTTATTCAGCGCTGCCTTAATCCTCCTGGGATTAGAGCTGCACAGGTTGTTGCTGGGATCCTCGTTCACTCCTCCATAATGACATCACAGAGCTGCTGGATGTTAGACACATGGCGCTTCTCCATCTTCTGCTTGAGGATGCCCTACAGGTGCTCAATAGGGTTCAGGTCTCGAAAAATACTTGGCCACTCCTTCAACTTCACCTTCAGCAAGTCATGTAATTTTTGGTCATTTTCATGTCGGAAAACCCCGTTTTGTTAGTCCCAGTTTCTGCAGGAAGGGAATTACGTTCTGCTTGAGAATGTCACAGTAAATGTTGGAATCCATGTTTCCCTCAATGAACCACAGCTCGACAGTACCAGCAGCACTCATGCAGCCCCAGACCATGATGCTACCACCACCATGCTTAACTGTATGCAAAACAATTTTCTTGGTTCTACTCACCAGGATGTCACCACACATGCTGGACACCATCTGAGCCAAACAGGTTTATGACAGTCTCATCAGACCACAGAACATAGTTCCAGTAATTCATGTTTTTGTACAGATCATCTTCAGCAAACTGTTTGCAGGCTTTCATGTGAGCCAGCTTCAATAGAGGCTTCCTTCTGGGACGACGGCCATGAAACGGACTTGTTGCCGAACCTTCTGCAACTTCTAAAGCAACGCTGCAGCACTTATGCATCTGTTTTTTGAAGCAGGTTCTGCACCTGACCAAAGCACGAGGACTCAACTTCTTTGATGGATTATTGTGAGACCTGTTCCGAGTGGAACACATCTTGAAAAACCTCTGTATGACCCTAACTCAGTTTCAGGGTAATACAGATCTTCTTACAGCTTGGGCATCTTTGTGGAGAGCAACAATTGTAACTCTTTAACTCCTCAGAGAGTCTTTACCATGAGATGCCATGAGAGAATTGTACTCAAAGCACCAAAATTTAACTGCTCTAATACAAGATACACAAATTTATATGGTCCTGAAAAGCAGATAAAAACATGAACATGATGAATAGAACATGTGGGTTTGCACGGTTACATGACACAGCTGTTAGAGTAGTTATACAGCTGTTATCACTTAGGTCGTACTCACTTCTGTTGCCAGTTATTTTGACAATAATTGTCGCATGGTGAGTGATTTTTCAGCATACAGTAAATCAGTACTGGTATAAAATATATTCAAGTTTCATTTCGATAATATTGTAACTACAATGGTTGCTGAAATGTGAGGGGTGTACTTACTTTTGTGAGATACTGTATGTCTGTGATTATGGCTGCTATAACATTACAATTACTCTGAGATTTATAACATTCTCTCTCTCTTTATTCATCTACCTTTCACTGTGTATCCATCTCGCTCCCTCCGTCTCACTCTATCTATACATCTGTCTTGCTGTCTGTCTCACTGTCACTCCATTTGTCTCTGTCTCATTTTCTCTCAAACTGTCACACTCTCTCTCTCCATGTATCTCTCTATTTCTCATTGCCTCATTCTGTCTGTCACACACTACTCTATCCATCTCTCTCTCTCTGTCTCATTTTCTTTCTCAATCTCTCACTTTCTCAAACTGTCTCTCTCTGTATATATCTCTCTCTCTCCATTTCTCATTGTCTCATGCTGTCCGGCTGTCACACACCTCTCTCTCTCTCTCCAACACTAATCTATCCATCTCTCTCTGTCTCATTTTCTTTCTCCATTTCTCACTTTCTCAAACTGTCTCTCTCTCTGTATCTCTGTATCTCTCTATCTATCTATCTATCCATTTCTCATTGTCTTATGCTGTCCGTCTGTCACACACCTCTCTCTCTCTCTCTTCATCACTAATCTATCCATCTCTCATACTGTCTTATTTTCTCAACCCATCTATCTAAACGTCTATGAAGGTCTACAGAAGGAGAATAAAATCTGTGGATGAGGGTATCAGAGGTGGACACATACCAGAGTGCGAGGCTGAGCTTAATTGGTTCTATTTGTTTATTAGCCTGTGGTTTATAGAACTATTGTCTACTCGAGCTAAACAGCTAGTCTGAGTGAGTTATCAGGCTGCGGTTTATTTAGCAACGAAAAGGAGCTTGAGCTAGAGGGAACCCCGGCTACCTTGCAAGCGGAAAACACGCCGAGCTTCTCCAGCTTCTTGGCCCGAGGGAATGCGCGGACCTGTGCTTTCTTCTGACTCGCCCACTGCTGCTGGCTCAGACCGGGCCGGGCAGGGTCGCTGCTTCCGGAGCCGGAGCCGGATCCCGAGCCCGAGCTGGAGCCCGAGCTGGAGCCCGAGCCGGAGCCTGAAACTGCCGGCCCGGTGCTCTGGCCTTGCTGAAGCCGCGCTTGCGAGGACGCCGCTGCCGCCTCCGCCATCTCGCCCTCGCCCCGCGCGCACCAGCTTAAACAACTTTTCCCTTTGATGTTTATTTCGGGCCTCGCTCGCGCTCCTTGCTTCCACGAGCGACAATGGTTACGCTGCGCATGCGCACCGCAGTAACGTATATGGGTAATGTAGTCTGCTGAACCTAAACAGGAAGTCGGTCGGCAGGTTACTTTTTTTTTTTTTTTAAGGTAATTGTTGGGTCGATATGGAATTATTTATTATAGTTTTCTGAATAAAACCTTAATAAAATAAACTATTAAAAAAATTAAGGAGGAAAATTGGAAAAATTTAAGTTTCGCTTCATTTCATACGATTACATTTGTAGTCACTGTTGTGGATTATGCATTTGTACACCAATGTATATTTTTCCCTTAAGTCTGTAAGCTTGCTGCTTTCTCTTTTTATAGCATTTCTCTACTACAACAGTTCACTTATCTGTTTACAAACGTGATTTACTGCAGCTTTCCTACGTTCAAATGCTTGTTTTCAATGTTTGTATATTTAATTTATGCAAATATCATTAATTATTATGCAAAATTAAATTAATTCTGTTCTAAGTGCTTCATATCTTCACAACTACAAAAAAATCTGTGCTTTTTTTTTTTCAAAGCAGGATTGTCAACTTACCATCTGCAATTTTTATTAAAAACAATACAAATGTTGATTTACACAATTTACACCTTGCATACTGAAATGTTTTGTTTTTTTCACAGAAAGAAATTTGTTCAAAGGAGAGAAATCCCACATGCACTCCCCAACAAGCAGCCACTATAAGCTTTATAATGTCTATATTAAAAAAACTTAAACTCAATATGTGGCTTTAGCATTTTTTAAAGTAAATTATTACACAAAACTAATTAGGGTTCTATATAGTTATAATAAGCAAAACAGCTTAATTAATAATAACAATTTAAAAAATTCGATTAATTGCTATCCGGTTAATCGTTAGTTGCAACCCTAATTCATTCATACTTAATTATAATAATAATAATAATAGTAATTGAAGTAGTTGAAGTGTTTAATTATCTCTGGTCAGATGTAGATATCACTGATATGTTTTACTCTGTTTACACACACACACACACACACACACACACACACACACACACACACACACACACACACACAGCCATTCTTTGTCTCTTTGATATAGTCACAAAATGTAGTCTATTGATTCTTGTTCATAGACATGAATTTCCCTCTTTTTATTTTGTGTCACTGGGGACGACTTTGGATGTAATTTCAGTAGTAAATATTTTTAGTGCCACTGTATACCACAGATGCTGTAGTTTTTTCTCTCATTTAGTATTGATTTGTTTAATCTTCGAGTACTATTACTCAATATTGAAGCAGGATATTCTATCCCTGTTTTAATCGATTTATATGATAAAAGGGTGTCTGCAAGAATGAAAGGGAAAGTTTATAGGACTGTGGTGAGACCTGCGATGTTGTATGGATTAGAGACAGTGGCATTGAGTAAAAGACAGGAGGTGGAGCTGGAGGTGGCATGGCTGAAGATGTTGAGGTCTTTGTTGGGAGTGACGACGATGGACAGGATTAGAAATGAGTTTATTAGAGGGACAGCGCATGTAGGACACTTTGAAGACAAGGTGAGGGAGGAGAGTGAGATGGTTTGGACATGTGCAGAGGAGGGACATGGGGTATATCGGTAGGAGATTGCTGAGGATGGAGCCACCAGGAAGGAGGAAAAGAGGAAGACCAAGGAGGAGGTTTATGGATGTGGTGAGGGAAGACAGGAAGTTGGCTTGAAAGAGGCAGATGTAGAGGACAGGGTGGTATGGAGACGGATGATCTGCTGTGCCAACCCCTACTGGGAGAAGCCAAAAGAAGATGAAGATAAACTACTCGCTATTATAAACCATCGTGAGTGGTTCCTTTCAGTCAAAATGCAGTAAATATATTGTCCTGGTCAATCAAGGAGACTGCGTTAATTAGAGACACACACATTTATTACAGTATAATCTTAACCCTTACCCTCTATTTTCTGCATTATTCTCTAATGAAAATGGGGAGAAACGATAACCTTTAGCATTACTGTCAGCATTACTCATGATCCTCTGCCTCTGTTGCTATGGAGATGTAGCCAGATGGAGGCAGTCGTGCTGAGTGACACGAAAAAAGAGGGAAATTCGTGTGCGTGAACAAGAATCGATAGATACATTTTCAAAACTATATCACGAAATGCCGTGTGACTGCAACTAAACTTATGATCTGCCTCCACAAACTCTAACATTAATGTAAACCTCACACTGTCATCTCATGCGTGTTACATTAACGTAACCAACAGGGTCTACTCTGCAACCCTGCACCTTCATTGCATTGCATTGCTTTTTCTTCTTCTTTCGGCTTCTCCCAATAGGGGTCGCCAAAACAGCGTATCAGCCATTAGAATCAGCATATTTGAAGCCTAAGTGAGCACAATGCACCTCGGTCTTCTTAGGAGGTGTTTTGTCAAAAGTAATAAGTGTATCAGAAGAAGATCAGGGTTTGAGGTGATTTCCGTTTTGGATGGTCATGAAACAGGCCAAGGCTTGGACCATAAATGAATCACGTTACTTAAAAAATTAATAGTAATGGCTGTTTTTGTCACTATTATTTAATTAAATTGGAAATAACCTAGGTATTCAGAGGTATTGGTGGCAGATGAGGTAATAGTTGCAAAAGAAAAAATATGTGCATTATACAGGTTGCAGAAGAGGAATATTAAAATTGTGTATTCCATGCGTGCTTCCCAATGGATGTGTGTATTTTTGCCACCTCTGGTTTGCACAAAATATTCGCTCACATGCATTTCATGTCGTGTCCTGGTTAGTTTCGTGCTTTCGCATGATCATGTGTTTATTAAAGTTGTTTTATCTAGCACCTTGGTCCTGGTGGACCAAACTTCTTAGACGACTTGAAGTACAGATCCAGAATTAGTCACTTCCAATAATGTACTGCAGGGGGCTCCAAACTCCAGGTCATGGCAAGAATAACAACTTTTCCATTTTTATTTTATTACCTATTTATTTTCTTTTGCTGCCTGCGAGGTGTTTTATTAATATTATTATAATTTTTTTTAATTTACCTACACCAATTTCTTGCACTTGTTTCCGTTGCATTTGTTGTTATGCGTAACTCACTTTTCTGCTGCTACATTTTCATTCTATATGTATTTCAAACATGAATATTTAAATTTCATAATATGTATAAATCATATAATGGGTGATCTATGTTATGTAGAATATGAATAACCGTGGTCTATGGAAAAAATGTCTTGCGTGAAACTGGTTTGTGATGCAATTACCAGTCGCTATTGTTGTACACACCATCAAGTCGCAATTATGGAAACCATCAATACTATACAAAATGCAATATAGCAACGTGTGGCGTTACAGAGAGAGAGAGAGAGAGAGAGACATTTTACATATGGAGAGTGAATACCATATTACTAAAGCAAGAAAACCAGTTAAGACTCCAAACCTTTACACTACAACCACAACTGTGCCACCTACAACATCTGGAGCATTTCATAATCAATATTTGTCTATTAACATGATGAAAACATAAAAGTTTTAATAAAATACAACCTACTCACCAGAGATTCAGACTCATAATTTGCAATAAAATGCTGACACTATTCTGGGACAGCTAGCTGCCCTGTGGGGCGAATATGAAATCTGATTGGTTAAAGAAACAGACGCATTGATAATATTTTCTATGGTAAAAAGGCCAGCAGTACTGACTTTAAAGGCCCTGGGTAGATTAGATTGACATGCCAGCACATAGAGGCTGAAATCTGATTGGATAAAAAAATCGAACATCCACATACACGTACTAGAAGCAGTGCAGCCACAAGAAACACTACGAAATGAAAAGAATAAACTGTTGGGAATAAATTAATACAGTTTCATGGAACAAATATTAGAAATTTAGGTTGTAAATGTAGGTCAGTGCTTCTGATAGTGTTTAGGCCAGCAGAGAAGGCCTTGCGGGCCCTGACCGCCCACCACTGTTACACACTAACAACAAAAATGTTCTAATCATGTACTATATTGCCAAATGTTGGTGGATGCATGACCATCAAACCAGATGTTTCCACAAACTGTTGCCACAAAGTTAGAAACAGGCAGTTCTACAGAAAATGTTTGTATTACAAAACTCAGACCTTCTCACTCAACCTTAATAACTGATCTTAGCAATGCTTTTGTGGCTAAATAAGCATTCATTTCCACACCCATGCTCCAAAACCTGTAGAAAGGTCTGTCTAAAGAATGATTTCCATGCAAGAGATGTACAACAAGGACATGCAGGTGTGTCATGGTCAACTTTTAGCCGGAGGTTGTGCATGTATGTGCGCTATATGTATTAAGAAAAAATATATGTATGCTGTTTAAATTCATTTTCAAATAAGTTAATTTAATGGAGTGCATTTGAATAATATTTGAATAAGCAATTTTGTAGAAAAAAATCTCGCTGCAATTATGAAGTGAGCTACTTTCCCCTTTTCACTAAAGTCACTCCATTGGAAGGCAGTGTGGCATCAGGATTGTATTGATTGTGTCTATGCATAGCGTAGCATATTTTACTCAGTGTTCTGTTTATTCAGAAACGAGGTGGCAAATGTTGCTGTTCACTTTCGAACCTGTTCAATCAATTCATTGGTATTTAGATAGTACATATATAAAATATAAAAAAATTATAATACACCTGATCATCAGTACGGTATGTGATTTTTGAGCATTGTATTCCAAATTTATTCCCAATTTGCTCTTATAATTCCCTCCACTCTTCTGGGAAGATGTTCCACAATATTTTGGAGTTTACTAATGGATATTTGTGTTCATCAGCCACAAGGGTATTATGTAAGGCAGGTGCTGATGTAGGTGAGGAGACCTGGGGTGAAGTCAGCGTTCCAATTGATCCCAAAAGTGTTCAGTAGGAATGAGATCAGAGCTCTATAGCAGGTCACTCAAGATCTTCTCTTCAAAGCATGTAAACCATATCTTCAAGGAGCTCACTTTGTGCACAGGGGCATTGCCATGCTGGAACAGGTTTGGGTTTCCAAGTTCAAGTGAATGCAAAATTATTACAATTATAGCGCATCTTAAGACGTCATGTATAATTGAGGGCCACCAGCTTTGTGGTAACAGTTTGGAAAAGAACCACATATAGCAGGAAACATCAGGTGACCCGATACTTTTAGCAATATAATGTATACATTTAATGCCTTTGGAAACTTCTTTTTTTTTTTTTTTTGAGACACATGCAGTTTCTTTTGTTTATATGCATTTAAGTAAAAGGCAAAAACACAAAAGAATTGGACAGTGAGACAAGTCCATATTGGACACTTTTGGTGCCAGCAGAAGAACCTAAGTATAGAGAACTTAAGAGATGTTAGCAGACTGCCTCACACCCACCTTGAACCAACATGGCTTCCGTCTGGAATGTCGTATGTCCAAGCGTTATTTAGAGAGCAGTCGGCTGGAGCGTTATCTATCATAGAATGGCTGCTCAACGGATGTTCAACATGGCACCTAAGACTCAGAGTCAATAAGAATTGTTGCAGTACAGTGGTCAGGGTCATACAGAGGTTTTCCGAGACGGGTTCCACTCGGAACAGACCTCACAAGGTTCCATCAAAGCATTTAAGTCATCATGCTGTGCATCAGGTGCAGAAGCTGGCTTTAAAAAACAGACTCATGTGCCGCACCCTGTAGCAAGTCAGTTATCATGGCCTTCGTCCCAGAGGAAAATGTCTTCTAAGTCTGGTTCACAAGAAAGCCCACAAACATTTTGCTGCAGACAACCTGTCTCAAGAGCATGTTACTGAACCATGTCCTGTTGTCTGATGAGCCTAAGATAAACCTGTTTGTCTCTGATGGTGTCCCGCATGTGTGGCAACACCCAACTTGCCTACAGTCAAGCATGGTGGTGGTAGCATCATGGTCTGGGGCTGCATGAGTACTGGGTACTGGTTCATTGAGGGGAAACATGGACACCAACCGTCTTGCTGAAGCTGATGGAGTCACCAAGTATGTCTCCAGCCTTAAAACCTATTGAGCACCTGTGGGGGATCCTCAAATGGAAGGTGGAGAAGTGCCATGTGTCTAACATCCAGCAGCTCAGTGATATCATGAAGAAGTATAAAAGGTTTCCAGCAACAACCTGTGCAGCTCTGGTGAATCCCATACCCAGGAGGATGAAGGCAGTGCTGGATAACAATGATGCTCACACAGAATATTGACACTTTGGACACAGTTTTGACGTCTACTTAGGGTGTACTCACTTTTGTTGCCAGCTATTTTACTAATAATGGTTGATGAAGTATGTGCAGTTATTTTCAGAGGACAGTAAATCTGTACTGCTATACATACTATAATATATATAATAATATATCCAATTTTTATTTCTATAGTATTGTCCCTGAAAATTAAGCAGTCAAAGTACAGTACATACTAATAAATGACCTCCTTTGGTGAATATAAATACAATGAATGTGCATGTGTCTCTCAATCACCATTCAAGACAAAAATATTTTAATAAATCCAAAAAAAATTAAAAATAATAGTTGACTTGCTGTAAAGCAGAAGGCATATGGCACAATAAAACAACACAAAGCACTGAACAGTACCTTCCTCATTTTTATTGGTAAAATTACATGTAGAAGATTGTTGTTTGTGTTTCCCATATCTACGGAAGACAACAAAACATTTGCCCAACCCTTTAAAGAGCGAGGCCTGATCTTTTGTGCTGAATGACTAGATGAAAAATTGCAGTTTACTCCAAGAATGATAGAGAAAAAAAACAAACAAAAAACAAAAACAAAGAAAGAATCATGTGACAGACAGCCAGTGCACTCAGAGAAAATCTTAGTTACAAAAATTACACCAAAAAGAAAAAGAAAAAAAAGATGGATGATTGATCTGTTTCGGGAAGGTATTGTATTGGTAATGGATAATGATTGGATATACTTTTGCAGGAAAAGAAAAAGAAAGAAAATACAAAGTACAAATACAGCAACATAGTTAATTTTTTTTCAATACACGTACATTGTGATTTTGGTCAGAGGAAGCGAACGTTGCGTTACGTTATTCGTGTTTAACACCAGCTCGGTGGATTGATTTGATAACTCATTTCATTAATGCTTAAAGACACTGGCGTTACAGCTGTTAATGCGTTAAGCATTTCCAGTTTAAGTTTTTATTTATCTTGGACAGTAATGATTTAAAGGGGTGGGGTGGGGGGAAATACTAATCTATTTGTTTATATTTATTAGTCTGGGAGTAGTGGTATTCATAATCACAATAATTATAATAATAGCAATAACCAAGAATAATACAGAATCTACAGAAATGCTGCGCATGAAGGGAAAACAGCTTCTCGCTCCCATCTGTCTGTCTCCTCTCACTGGAAATTAGAAGATCGGGAAGGAGAGGAGAAGTCAATACTTGCTAGGTGCTGTGCCCGGAGACCCGAGAGAAGTTCAGATTGCAATAAGGGGAGATAGAAAGAGAGGTTGAAGATATAAAGTAGAAGGAAGCCTGTTTTCCCTCCTGCTGCAGTGTTGATCTTCTTGTGAATACAGACTAGAACAAGAACCTCGCAGCTCCGGTTAAGTGCGACAGAATTGATCGGATTTTCCCTCCTTAATCCCTGAATCTTTTTTTCTTTTTTTTTTTCTTTTGATGCTTTAATTTTAACAGAAGGTTTTGACAGGTGGCTGAATCTTAAACACAGCTGTTAAGGGGGATTTAGTGGCTCTGCTTAAGAGTAGGAGGAATAATTGGTCAAAATATTTACAAGTGGCTGTGAACGGCCCCTTTGGTCAGTTCAGAAGCAGAATCTGATGGACATCACAGTCTAACTGATTAGATTTTTTTTCCCCCACTTGGGCTGTGAATAGACATAACTGCCAGACTACGAGTTGGTTGATAATGTGTCTGTGTTGATCCTCGGCCACGTTCTCCACATGACTGGACGGATGGTTAGTTTCCTCCTCCGCAGCACTGGCCCGATCTGCCCGGAGGTGCCGCCTCCTGCAGGTCGACTCCGACACGAGGCCGGCCCCCAGGCCCTGTCCCACCCTGCAGCTCATTCTTCGGAAGCTTCTTAGCTGTTAAAGTTGTTGTTGCAAGTAGAGAGAAAACGAACAAGTAAGTCTGAGACTGCATATGAACAATAGCTTTGTTGTTAAACATTCCACAAACTTCATTTAAGGCATTAAAAATAAATTGGTAAACATGGTAAAATAATTTCATTTCTCTAAGGTTTGCATATGGTGGTGTTCTTAATGACAGATTTCCTAAAACTATACCCTATTCCTTTAGTAAGAAATATTCCAATATATCGCCTTGCTTACAGTATCGCAATGTATCGCATCACAAACTCCTGTATCGTGATGCGTATCGTATCGCCAGATTCTTGCCAATGCACAGCCTAAGCATATGTGTAATCACTGGTGGAACTACAAGGAAAAATATTCTTCCTTGTAAGGTATCACCGGCCCCAAAAAGGTTTTTCCCCTAATCTATAAAATAAGAAACTAAATGGAGAATTAAATAAGCCCCTGATGAGCAAGCTATAGATAACAGTAGCACTCAACGCAACGGGAAAAAAAAACTTGACAGGAACAAGACTCGGAACAGAACTCCCTCTCGAGGGTGAAGCCAAATTGTTTATAATGCATTATAACGCATTACTCGATCATTTGGGGCTATGGACTCATTCGATTCAAGTGTGACATTCATTCTACTCAAATCAAGTTTTTTGGGTTCATTTGTCCGGGCTGTACATGAGCTCGGACTATGAAATGATGATTTCAAACATTTCTAACGCACTGAAAATCATTAAAATTCCATCAAGTGCTAAAAAAAATGAAATCAAATATGATACACAGTGGAGACAGGATACGAAAGACAGCTATGTTGTAGCAGACAAGTTTAAGGGTTTATAACTGTATTATAAACCTGGGGGACGTCAACTTTTTAACTGTGTTAATCCCACAAGACTGCAGTGTGTGTGTGTGTGTGTGTGTGTGTGTGTGTGTGTGTGTGTGTGTGTGTGTATATATATATATATATATATATATATATATATATATATATATATATATATATATATATATATATATATATAAAAAAAAAAAATCCCAGACTTTTTCACAAAAAATCCTATTTGCGATTTAAATCGATACTATGGGAGCCCATAACATATACATATATATACATATTTTACACACACACACACACACACACACACACACATATATATGCCAACAAATGAATTTGGCAGGAAAAAACAAAAAAACAAAAATGGTAAATCTTTATAAACAGGAAACATCTGCACATATCTGTAGTAGATATGTAAATTATTTAGCAGAACACCAGAGCTGCAGAGCTAGACACATTACATTACACTTTCACAGACTACATTTTTCATTTTATTATTTAAATAAAATTAAAAAAAGGACGATTGCCAATCTGTACAGGTGTAACGGTACACATATTGAAATTTTTCAGTACAGGGCTTTTAACTCGGGACACACACTCTGTTTTACGTGCGGAAATCCGAGTTCACTCAGGAACGTATAAAATGGCGGAAATGGTTTAGTCTCCGCCTTGCACATACACAACAATGCCAGGGGTATACGGGCAATATTGATTCGTTAGTGTTTTATGTCCAGCTCAAGGATTTCTCTTACAAGAAGAAAACCCTGACAATTCCACATATAGAGGAAGTGAATGAATGAAGGATGGAAAGGATGCAGACTTAAAAAAATAAAAATAAAATAAAAAAATGCTGAAATACATAGACCATGTTTACATATACATGTATAATCAAGCATGCATTTTTTTTTATTGTTTACAAATGTTAATAATTAATAATAAACTGCATCAATAAAAAAAACAAGCAATTTTATGTTTTGCATTTCTTCCCCAGTCCGAACTGTACTGAAATTGTACCGAACTGTGAATAAAACAGAACTGTGGATTTTGTGTACCGTCAAACCCCTACCAATCTGACAAATTAGCATCTTCGAAAAAAGTGCCAGTGAAATCGGTATATCTAAAGCTCTTTTCAATCCACATACACACAAGGACAAGTTGCGACAGCCGCTGCTTACCGATGGCCATGAAGATCTCGTTGACATTCATGGCGGTCTTTGCGGATGTCTCCATGAACAGCAGGCTGTTGTCGTCTGCGTATGCCTGCGCTTCCTGAGAAGAAGGGGGTAGAAGTCAGGAGCATTCCTGAGAGCATCATGGCTTTGTCCACAAAAGACAGACATACACGTACCTGGAAATCCACAGCTCTCTTGTTAGCGAGGTCGGCTTTGTTCCCAGCCAGAGCGATGACTATGTTGGGGCTGGCCTGTCTCTGGAGCTCCTTTACCCAGTTCTTTGCTCGGGTGAAAGTGTCCTGGAATTCGACACGCTAATTAGCAGAGTATTTTGCTTCAATACGGAAACGCATGAAGGCATTGCGGTGTGGGAAAATCTACACGTTAAAATAACTCCACAGTACAGAGCAAAGGTCTGTCAATAACACAGTGAGTAATGAGCAGTCAGCGGAGCTTTTTACACAATCTTCTGATCAGCAAAAGTGTATAATGGCTGCAGGCCAAAATCCGTAACGTAATTAAAAGGCAGATTAGATAATAAAGCAAACACGGTTCTTTGGGGAGTTGGAAGCTCAGTGGTTAAGGCTCTGGGTTACATCAAGCAACCTTGAGCAATCTCCTTAACCCTCTGTGCTCCAGGGGGCGCTGCATCATGGCTGACACCAGCTTTCTAACATCGCTGGGATGTGCAAATAAAGGATTTCACTTTACATTACCCTCGAGCAACATATAAAGGTGCTCCGAGTCTGTAACACTGAATATATTGGGAAACTAATTTGGGATTAGGGGCTGTAGCTATTGATTGTTTTAGTAATCGAGTATTCCAACGATTAAATTGAGAAATCAGATAAGAAGTACTTTTAATTTATTAAAGGAGCAGTACTAAATATACAAGAGAAAAGTCAGGTCTCTTTAAATGAAGAAATTTGTTTCCTTTTAAGGAAAAATTAAAATTTTTATTGGTGACAATCCTAAATCATTTATAAAAATATAAAACAGTTCAGATTACTCTTGAAGAAAAAGGGGGAAAAAAGTGCCCAATCTAATTTTTTTTTTTGCGCAATTCCAACTTTATTTCTTGTAAACATCCGATATTTCTGGTGCATCCACAGGTAACCATGTTGTCAGCCTGAAGTTTGAAGCGGTTGTTGTATAAACAACTTTGCTTCATCTGTCTTGTTCCGTCTCCTCCAGAGTTGATTGCTAGACAGAGTTTTCTCTCCAGGGGTCGGAGGCACAGTTTGAGACCATGCGATTCTACTAATTGTAGCCCATTTCATTGGCTATCAATGTGTATAGCTTTCTGGCACTACAGAGGTGGTGACGCTGCCTGACTGCTTAAAAAATGTCAGAATTGCCAAAAAAAAAAAACACAAAAAAACAAACAAACTTGGAATTGCCAGAGATAAAGTTGGAATTGGAAATCGCCCCTCACTGTTTTCTCCCTGTTCCTCCATTTTTTTTTTTATTCTGCAGCATCTTGTGTGTAACAAGAGCCCTCTAGAGTTCAGAGGGTGGCGCGTCAGTAATTATGGTCCGTGTGGAAACACAGTGCTCCGTGTGTAGTTAAATGGACTAAACGAAGCATCTGGGGAAAACATTTGTATTCAAATTACTTGATTTACTCAAGGAATCGTTTCAGCCCTAATGGGAATCGTTATAAATATCATCAGCTATTGAGAGCTATTAAACCAACAATCAACCTGGTAATACGTTATACCTGATTGGTGTATCAACACTGGTTTTTACTAGGATATCATCAGCCCAAAAGGACTTATATCACACTTTTTTTTTATATATAATAAACAAAGACAAAACAATCAAGGAATAAAGTTTCACTGTGCTGTAAAGTACATGTAACACGTAAAAAGCCCCTCTCTTTATTGTAAAGTCGCATCATTTCATTCTAATATTTAATAATAATAAAAAGGTGCTTTCTACTTTTCACATGTACATTGCAGCACAGTGAAAGTCTTTCTTGAGAAGCTGAATTCAGAGCTTAGGGTCAGTCATGATGCCGCACCCCGGGAGCACAGAGCATTAAGGGCCTTGCTCAGGGGCCCTCAAGGGTGGCAGCTTGGTGATAACAGGGCTTGAACCCCCAACCTAACAATCAGCAATCCAGAGCCTCAAACACTTAGCAATCACTTCCCTAATTTGAGTCCTTATGTGACTCAAAGAAATAAATTACGTACAGGCAAAAAGTGGGAGGGTAAAAATCGGTTTATTATCAGAAGAACTAATTGCGCCAAGATAAACTTTTATGATTTGGTAACATGTTGACAAACCAGTCGTGCAAGCTTGTGTTTCAGCTCACGGTAAAGCAGCGACAGCGAAGCCCTCGTATTTCAATGATAAAACGATGAAGTACACAGATCAGGCATAACTATGATCACCTGCCTATTATTGTGTTGGTCCTCCTTTTGCTTCCGAAACAGTTCTGACCTGTCGAGCATTAACACCATTAACTTCTTTAGAAATTTGAGCTACAGGAGCTCGTCTGTTGGATTGGACCACACGGACCAGCTCCTTTGTACAACCCTTTAAATCCATGTCAGGGATTTAAGCAATTGTGTGAATGCTCTTACTGTGTTTGTGATGTCGTAGACCACGATGGCAGCCTGCGCTCCTCTGTAGTACATTGGGGCCAGACTGTGGTATCTCTCTTGTCCGGCTGTGTCCCAAATCTCAAACTTTACTGTTGTATCATCCAAGCAGACGGTCTGTGTAAGGAATGCGGCTGTAAGGATGGCAAGAGACGAGACAGGAAGAGATTACAGATTCGGAATTATGGCAATAAAGATAGCGATCACGCAAAAAAAAAGAAAAGGTTTCTTTAAATTTGCAGTCGTGCCAAAAGAGCACCAATAACGCGCACATTCCCCTTTTTCCAGAAACAATCAGTCGATATAATCTTTTTTCATTAATCTGCTAACAAATAATTACATTTCTTAAAAAGTAAAATAAAAAGATTGTAAATGATCCCAGATGTTTTATAGCTTTCTCTAAAGCTTTCATTTCCCCTCATGTAAACACTGAGACTCAATGTTTCATATAGATGGTAATGAGAGAGAGTGAGAGAGCGTGAGAGAGAGAGAGGGAGGGGATCCTGGAAGAAAAGAAAAAAAAAAAAAAAAAAAAGGAAGTTAGGACTTTTGCCAAGTCAGCAAGGCTGCTCACATGACTGTAGGTACTCAGGACTGTGACCTCTGCCCGGGGGAGAGGGGTTTGGGGGTGGGCCATGCGCCGACCCTTATCTGTACACTGTAGCTGATGTAAGCATGTGGCATCCGGTTTGGAATAAAATAAAAAAAACCTTGACTTGTGAAAAAAATGTGGCTGCAGAAAACCGCAGTCAGTTTCACTCAGAGAGCTAAACACACACACACACACACACACACACACACACACACACACACACACACACACACGAAAATCCAGGAAATTCCACAGTCACACTGCTTCCTCTGCTTACTGAACAAAGGTGCAGCAACTTCCCGTCAGCTTGCTCGCATGGAAAGTGCCAGCTCACCTTTCTGATGACATCAACGACCGCGTTCGCATACGCACAAAAGCTGCGTGACCTTTCCGACATTTAATCACGGCGTGCTGAGTTATGATGAGGAAACGCTCTGCTGAGATGCGCAGTCTTAGAGTACATGTCTGGATTTAAGTCACATGAGAGCGAGCCCTTTCTCTCCGATTTACTCACTAACACTGAAAAAATATACACTTCATCGCATTGTACAGACAAATGCGTCGCGGGTCACAAGTCAGTAAACACATTCAAAAATAAAAACATTGAGAATAAAATGTAAGACCTCTATCACGACATCAAAAATACACACGTTAGCAACTGACCTTTAGCAGCCCTAAAATTATAATCCTTTTCAAGTCAAGTATCGCTAAACTTACACTTCCCCATAGCTGAAAAATAAAATCCGTGTTACATCTGTGGTACAATCTGAGAGAGTCGCATCAATAACAGAAAGCTGATTTTCTTTTGCATGTTGGAATCATTTGTAGTCGTAATACAGAGAATTATATTTGGACAAGTAAAACTAGATAAGTAAGGAAACTAAGAAACAAAAACATGCTAAAGTGCAGCGGGAGCATTTCCATAAGCGTTAGAGGTGGCGTTACATAAACATCGGAAAATTAAGACCCGTTTAAAATTATTTACGACTTTGTTTTAAGACTCCCTGAGAGAAACACTGATAGAGATATAATTAGTTTAAAGAATAAAATGTATCAAAATAACAAAAATGCCTCGGTCACATCTCTAATAAACAAATTACTTTACAATTAAAATGCTTTTCTATCATGAAGAATATTATTTTCTTCCATCAATCCAACCAAAACGAGGTGGTATCAAAAAGTACGAGACTAGTTTTGTAACATGCCAACAGATGGCAGCACAAGGCTGCACGCACAGTCACAGGGGGCGCCGACCTTCATGTGCCAAAAGACATCGTCATGTGTACATCGGGTGCTGAGCACACGGTGCTATTCTGACCACGTGCGCACTCTGTCACTGAACTCTTCTCACACATGAGTTTCTTGCCGGAAACAAGGTGATCTTACTTCCGCACCCACCCTACTTGCCAGATTTGGCTCCTGCGGACTTCGCCCTCCTCCCGAAGACGAAGATCTGGCTCATAGGTCGCCGTTTCGACGCCTTTGGGACCCAAACCAAAAAACCATGACTAGTCTGTGCAGAACGGACAGCACACATTTTGCTGCCTGTGCCACTGGATGCATCATAGGAATTACTTGGTGTATTATCTTAGTTGGAAATCGAGCTCTTGTTCAGAAAAAAAGCCCTTTTTTCCTAGCAGTTATAACATGGCACATGTCAGTCCTTGTGATATGAAGCAAGCACTTACTTCAGTCCAACCGAGTTCTGTTTATTCTCTCCGTGAAGCAAACACGAATGTGTGTCTAGCACAATTTGGAGATTTAAAGTAAAAAATAAACCTGAAACTAAACAGACTGGTGGCTTCTACCGGTGTGTACAATTTTATAGTGCAAGGTGCGATTTACGTTATCGCTAATATTCAAATTCTTAATCATCCATAAATCTTCCTAATGACTGATGTGGCCACAGTGAAAAGGTTACTGAACTATACAATATGAAAATAATGCAAAGAGTTGGTTATCATTGTACTAAAATGTGACTCCGCACGCACCTCCAATGGTGCTCTCCTGGTACTCGTGGAATTGGCCCTTGACGAAGCGCAGCACCAGGCTGGACTTGCCCACCGCGGACTCTCCCAGCAGCACCAGCTTGAACTGACAGATCTTGTTGGCGGCAGCGGCTGTAGTGCCGTTGGTCCGCGTCCCTCCTCCTCGCCCCGCCATGCCAGCACTAGAGGAGAGCAGGCTGGGCTAAAGTCGAGGACTGGAGCTCAGAAAGGAAGCAGAGGATGAGAGAGGGAGTGGAGGACACCAGGATCGAGACCGGCTACAGGACGGCTGGACAGAGGGATAGCACTCACAGATCTCTTAAACCTAGAAACGGACAAACAGGAGAGAAATCAAACAAATCTATTAATACACATGCACAGATATACACCGAACAGGCATAACATTGACCACCTTGCCTAATAGAGTATTGATCCACTTTAGCTGCTAAAACAATCCTGAACCATCAACCATTAACAGCATTTACATCAACAATTTACAGGAGCTCCTCTGTTGGATCGGCCCACGGGTGCATCAGTGAGACTCGGCCGCAAATGACCCTGTCCCCGGTTCACCACTGTTCCCTCCATGGACAACTTTTAATAGATAGCTGCAGTTTTGGACATGCCTTGACCCAGTCGTCTAGACGTCGCAATTTGATCAAACTCCCTCAAATCCTAACATTTGCCCATTTTCCTGCTTCTATCACGTCAACTTTAAGAACAAAACGTTCACTTGCTGCCTAATAAATATACCCACCCACTTCACCGGTTACAATGTTATACCTGATTGGTGTATGAACCATGCCAAAACTTCAACAGAAGGCTTTCTGCCAAACAAACAAATGAATCATCTCGCATTAGGAGTCGTTTCTTTTTAAGGGCACCATTTCACACAAAACTGAAAGCGCCTTGTGTTATCTGCAATGATGCCAACCAGCCAGTCCGAGAGTCTGTTGCTTAACCACAGCTTGCTTCACATAATGAAACGACCACGGTTTTTTAAGAGCCAGTGTGTTTAACAAGTGCTAGTTCTACTTTGAGTCATATACAGAACTACATAAACGCTAAAACAGAGCACACGGATAAATTTGAGCCTTGAGTACAATCGTAATGCAGGGCCGACCTGAAGATATCAGCATGAAGTCAAACACACATAATCAGTAATTAATTAGAGAGTAGATGAGTGTTCGCTCCCAGCCTGATTCACCATCCCAAGAAAAAAAGCATGTGTATACAGTAAAGGAGGTCTGTGTGCTGACTGAGAACTCTTAGTATTCACAAAAATGTGGTTGCTCTATTGTACATGCAACTGCATGGAGAAAACTGGATGCGAGAGAACGCAGAGAAGTGAAACCAAACACTGGAGAATTACTCACTTGATCTGATTAGGATAACGATTTTGTATTCGAAATGAGTCTCGACACGCTTATATTGTGACCAGGGTTGAAAAAATTCCGGGAATTTTCCAAACTTCCCATGGGAATTAACAAGACTATATGGGAATTAATACAAATTGAAGGGAATAAACTGTAAAAAGTTCAAAATTGCAGGTTAGACTAAAACAGAAAACATAAAAAGAAAGTGAACTAAAATGTAACTACGTTTAAGGCCACACCCCATACATGTACTGTGCATTCCTTCATAACACAACACTGATCATTTCTTGAATCCTGTCCATCTCGAGTGTTGAGGTAAATTACATAAATAATACATACTTTTATGTTGAAAACTTCCTTGTGCTGTCTGGAAGATACTGTGCAACAAAATTATAGTAACCATTAAATCAAAGTCAAAAAAAATTTAAAATATTCTTTGAAATCTGTATTAGTTTTCATGCATGTCAGCTTATGACCAAACAAAATGTCTACGTTTGGATATGATTATTTCCCCACATTTCTAATGAATTCCCATAAATTCCTGGTCAGTTTCCAAATTGGAATATTTCCAGAATTCCCAGATGAAAGATTTTTACCCCGTTTGCAACCCTAATTGTGACAGAAAAAAAAAAAACCCATCCTGTACACACCAAGCAATGCTGGTAAAATAACAGCTTGTGCCATTTCTGTCCTCTTTCCTATATGTTCGGTAGCTCAGTGGTTAAGGTGCTGGGTGTTGCTGATTGGAAGATCAGGGGTTTAAGCCCTGGTATTGCCAAGCTGCCACTCTTGGACCCTTGAGCAAGGCCCTCAACCCTCTGTGCTATGTGAAGAAAGAATGTCAGTGCTGTAATGTGACAAACAAACGCTATTCTTCTTCTCAAATCATATTAAGCCTAAAAAATTGAGAGAAAATCCAGAAAAAAAACTTGTCAGTAAGAAAAAAATAAATAAAAGACACGACCTAATACTCCTATCCATCCAACAAACCAGTGTGTCACAATTAATGGCATCCGTACCTTTAGACAGAACATCTAATGGAACATGCTGTGATTTGATCAGACTGGAGATTATTCCAAATGATACCTTTTTATTTACGCCGCTGTAAATGCCCTGAATAATGTTCTGGCGTTTGACAACGCAGATCTCAGTGTCCTCCTTGGTACAAAAGCCCAGTGTAATAAACAGCAAATAGGAAGAAATTGAACCTAATACACAGATTACATTTCCCCGCACTGAGTTGATCACACTCACAGGTGAAGGACGTTAACTACTTGATGGCTTTAAAAATAAATAAAAAAGATACACTACAGACATTCTATAATGACCAAAACACAGCAGCACAAAATGACTCGAGTTACGAAGCAAAGAGATGCATAGGCCGGCAGCCTCGTTTATCGACCGTACACACAGTACGTTTCTGCTCTTACACTTTAGGGTGTGTGTATATTTACTGCAGATTTATTGGATCTCGACTCTGGAGTATTCAGCAACAGGCACATTTCAAAGGGAAATTCTCCACAGGTCTGTTATTTCCCAAACAACGATAGTTCAACTGCACGTGTTTTACACGCAAGTTTCTCTCACGGTGCAGGACATTTTCAAATACGAAATTCATTTCTTGGAGAAAACATCATATTCTTACATCATGTAACATGCTCTATTCATCCACACAAATGCTGCCCTGGGCAGGCGATTCGATTTTTTTATACAATCGACCATATATGGTGATTTGTGGGTGTGGTTATGCAAATGAGGACCGTTGTACAGAGTAAGTTACACAGAAATTGTGACCTCAGTGTATTCGATCTATAAATTATGGGCGTGATCATGATGTATATTTTCCAAATCAGAACAGCAAACTGTGTAGCCAGAGTTTAGATTTATTCCAATGTGTGTGGACTTTTTGACCAGACGTCACACGTGCAAGTCCGAGTTGAGAAGACAGTCGTGTTTTCGTGTAGGAATTTCAAATAAAGGACTTAAGTGTGTGGCTGCACCTTTACTTGAATTACACAATGCAGGATTGATCGACGTCTGGTACATGAAGCGGTTACCTTATAATCTCTTTTCAAATATGGACCTCATTATAAATATAAATCAGCAATTTATAGCTATTAGACTAACAGTCAATCTGCATACGCTGCTCTAAACCATGTTGTTTGCTCATCCAAGCTTGTCTGTGCATGTGCGGATTTCCGAGCCAACCTTGCAATTTCGTTTTCGTCCATGTTACCTTGCGGCCGACCGCAAACAAAACAGAATAAAACAAAGTGTTTCTATACTGCAGAAAAGAAGGTGCGGCTATTATTTACAATCGGTGCTGTTAGTGCAGGAAACACACCAATTAATTCCTCCTTATCCAAGGGTCCGAAAACAAAACCTAGTCCTCCCAAAAAAACAACAAAAATAAAATTACGTGAACCTCCAAAAAAAGTATGTAGAAATGTAAACCTGTAATGTCTGCCAATTCAGAACATATCTGACTACACCAACATATAAAAAGAAAGTGTTCCCTATTCCACTTTGGAGTAACATCGGAAGTGTGAAACTTGGAATTCTGGTTAGAAAAGAAGAAAATCTAGTGCTCAAATGTGCTTTAATGCTCAGAGAGGCGGCTTCGTTATCCAAGCAGCAAAAAGTGTGACATTCCCCTTTAATTAAGAGGAAGCGGGACATTACTGAACACAAAAATAGGAAATGCTTCCCTGAATATTGACCCAGTTTCCTGCAAACCTGCTAGTGGATTGCGTGTGTGTGTGTGTGTGTGTAAGCATTCAACATAGAAGACTGTTAGTCTATCTGTTTTTACAGAAGCATTCTGACATACAAACAGACAGATAACACTGTTGCTTACACACACACACACGCCCTTACTTTTACCCAGAGAAAAGATATTTTTCTTATCTTTACATGGTCTGAAAACAGTATCAGAAATATTGAAATATAACACGCACACCACAAAGCTGTTTCAAATTCGCAAATATGATTGTTCAGAAGGTTGTTAGGTTTATATTATAGAGGCTCTCAAATCTGTGAACGAGTGTGTAAAAAGATACTTTATATCAAAAAATAAATAAATAAACATTTCACCTTCACCTAAAGAGAACATTGGGCGTGTCATTAAACAAAAAATGCGCCAAAGACGTCCACGAACTCTTCACAGCTGGAAATCGATATCAGATAAGAATGACACTAAATTCAAACAGCAAAAGTCCAGAAACTCATAACCTCACTGCCCAGATGTCTTCAAACTGTTCTGAAATGAAAGGAGATGCTACACCATGGTAAACATGCCATTGTGCCAACTTTTTTGGACCTGTAGCAAGCATCAACGATTATATTAACGATCATCGACGATTATTTTGACGATTTTATTGATCCAATAAAATTAAATAAACGGAAAATTGTAATTAAATAGTTAACATTTGTTAGACATCATTTCAATAATACAGATGTTCTACTTATTTCAGCATACTTTAAAACATTTCTCCATTACTTCCATCCTTCATTCATTCACTCCCTCAATACACAGAATTTTCAGGATTTTCTCCTTTTTAAGAGAAATTCTTGTAGTTGTACATGAAACGCAAAAGAATCCATATCGGGAGTTGGTCGTAAAAATGTTAGCGAATGCAACGATTTCGCACATGAGCAGAACAAAATCGTGTTTTCGGTTTGGAGAAGCAGAAACTTCGAACACAGTAATTAATAGTTTTCCCTTAACAGCATGTCTGGTCATGTGCTGTTCCCTCTATGCTGCTGTTTTACTACACGATTCAAAACCATCTCACAAATCCCAGTGTTTTAAACGCACAGACAGGAGCAGCTGATCTCTGCTTGGACCAGTATGATCGAAGACCGACACGTGCTTAACTTCCTTCACTTTACAGTGTAACGAGTTATAAAAGTTAATCAGTGACTGGTGGTGAACCTGATCATGTGATAAACCGAGTGCGAGACGGAGCAGCTCGGAGATCACTAAAACAACCCAGGGGACAGGACAAATGAAAGGCATTATTTGAAATCACGTCTTTTATGGCAGTGATTGTTAAGACCATGTTATCAAGCAGCGAATGACAGAAATGTGATGTGTCAGAGCGACACGACATCCAGTTACTCACGTCGCGCTAGGCTGCTGCTCTGAGCGTCGGCGGCCGACGTGAGAGAATTCAGACCGAGTTTCACTTTGACACAGCCGAGCAAATAACCACTGAGATGAGAATGTGCTGGTGGCGCCTCTGAGGGTGCGTACTTGCAAAAGATCTGTAATAATAATAACAAGCAAAACCCCATGCTACAGATGCCAAAATGACCAGTCACAGGATGACACAGTTTGCATGAACAGAGCAGGGAAACATACTGCATCGTGTCGCCATTAAAACCGGTACAAACCAGCTGCAAATAAAAACCCACTCTGTGACGTGTGTAGCAAAAGCACACAAGTCCATCCTGCTGCTGTACAACATGATAAAGACCTCGATTCCAGAGTTATCGCTTAACATGTGTAATATCTTCTCGCATAAGCTCTGTGAGAAAAAGGTCAGCCGAACAGTCACTCACATACAGACGGGAGACAAAATTTATAAAACAAAATGATACTGTGTTTTAGTAAAATTCTAAACCATCAGAACAGCTTTAACACTGTCTGTGGAACCGTACTGAAGTGACATGCACCATTCGTCTTCGGTCAATCCTGTGCATGAGAGGTGGAGTCAACACAATGGTGTCTACAGAGAAATTTCTTTCTTTTTTTGTGTAGGTCTGCAACCTTACAAGAAAAAGTATCAATATATTTAAAGAAAGCATTAAATCCTTTTTTTGTTAAAAAAAAAAATCAATTAAAAATTATAATAATAATAATGGTAACTGTTTTGGTTTATACCCATATACATAAATTAATTGTATTCATTAATCATTAATTTGAATATTAGTATAATCAGCACAATCACACTGCTAAAGTTAAGACATTCCACATAATACAATATGCAAATGAACATTTAAATTTATACTAATATATACTAATGACACTATTCGATTATATGACTTATAAATCGCTTTGAGGGAAAAAAATAACGTTAAAAGTGAACAGTTTAATGCTTTTACTCGGTGGTTTAATATCTGCTCTAAAATATTAAATAAATAAAGAACACAGTGGCCTTGACCATCATCACTCCCATCAGTCTGGTGAAGTCTGACCGCAACACTCGAGAAATGACAGTGTGCAGAGCCACTGATTCAAACCCAGCCGATGACATGATTCGACGTGTCCTGCATTTTATGTCCCGCTAATCACAGACCTGACCTTCAAACCTAGACCTGTGATCGACTTCACATCAAACTACTTTTTATTTCCTTTTCCCTGTGAGTGAAACACACACAGCACTCTGACACAGAGAAACTGGTGTGCTTGAATACAAAATAGTTCACAAAAACACCAGGAAAATAAATCCAATAAACAAAAAAAGTGACAAGCTATTTCCCCACGGGGTGGGTGGGTGTGTGTGTGTGTGTGTGTATGTATATATATTACATTATACAATACGATTTGATAGCTTGCTGTTGTTCGTACAGCCAAGTGCAAAACTTAGGACACCACTGGAATATCAATGCAATGAGGAAATGTCATTTCTATCAATGACATATAAATAAAAAAGACTGTTCATAATTACATATTAATAGTGGACATTTTCTACATATGCCTTCCTTCTGTCTGTATCACAGTGAAGATTATAAGATTAAATACAAGATCACATTAAATAAGATATGAGGTTATAAGATCTATCAAAATCTATCAGTACCACCCTGGTTAAAAACAAAGTTATACACACAAAAATCAGAAATCACGTCAAACTCTAATGATGAGAATGGATTCAATCCAAACGGATATCTGGACAACATATAGATCTAGCCATAGTGTTGAGCTGTTCAGGGATGAAAACCCTTTAACAGCCAGGATATTACAAAACATTTTATTTCCAGAATGAAGACTTGATATCTAAAATTATATTCAGTTACAGAGATCCCTGACTGTAGAAGGTTTGGGATGGGATGTAAACATTTATTTTCTAAATCAGCAGAAACCTTTCATCCTGTCAAACACCTGAAACCTTATCAGAGGTATTTGGACTTGTTTTCTGTAAACAGGGAATTAAAAATAAGAGAAAGAATGAGTTAAAGAGAGTGGTACAGCAGAATTAGTAGTAATAGTGGAGGTCAATTTTGGCTTAACGACGTCAAGCTGAAAAAAGCAGAAGCCGAATCTCTCACTTCACTTCTCCTCCTCCTCCTGAATAACTTCACGTCCATTTTTATTTTGGAGCCCCGAATAAATTAATAATAAGTGGTAAACAAGCGTCTATTTACACCAAACATAACCGCAGTCATAGCATAGTTTCACCCCGAAAGCCTAAAGCACAAACCGAGCGAACCAGCTAACTAACAGGGGCTAGAAGATAACCCACAGACCTACCTGGAGCACTAACTACACGAGAAACAGAATGATAGGTGACCATCCTGTCATCTTTAAGACCATCCTAAGAGGGAGAAAAAAATAAGTTCCAAGCTCGAGCAGCTAGGCTAAGGCGGCTAACTTGGTAGCGTAACAGGTTAGCATGGAGCAGCTGACGTTAGCTACATGACACAGGCGTTTCGGTCCGGCGAGTGGATTTGACCGCGGAAGAGACACACTGCGTCGCAGCCGGACCTTCGTAAGCGACGACAGAATTGCAATTTTAATCAACATTACCTCGAGAAACGTCTCAGAAAAATGGAGCTGGTGCGGAATTTCCCTTTCTAACCCGCTCCAATACGTCTTCAGTCCAGCAGACGGGCCCCGGCCTTCACTTCCGCCTGAGGGAACGGACTTCCGGATCCGCCTACTTCCGGGTGGAGGGACTGACTGAGGCCATGATCATTTCAGCTGACCCGTGCGGTGTTCTACCATTATACACTTGTAAACAGGGTGACCCTGTGAGACTGTTTTGGAGCTTAACAGATTGTCCAAAAGTATGAGGACAGTCACACTAGCACGTTTTATTCTTCTGTCCATGTTAAACAATCCAAAGCAGAGAAATATCCATTATTTTTGTATGCTGTTGCAGTTTCTTTCACCTGAGGTTCAAGGGTTTTATTGTCAATGCCACCATATGTGCAGACAGAGGAATCGAAATACCCAAACAGATTTTGTATGGAAGTAACAGCGGTGCACTTGTAATAAATACACATATATAAACCGAGTAATTATATCTCGTAAACATCTTAATGACCATACACAAGAGTAAATGTAAACAGTGAATTTGTTAATACACATTTATACGTCCAAATATACTTCAACAATTTGTAAGGTGCAATGTACATCCAAATAGATGTAAACATTCTGAGTATAAAGGCGCAAGAGAGATAGCAGCAATAGGGAGTGCGCACAGGTCCAGGAAGACTTGACAACATGACTGTGTGTTTGTGTGATTAATAGGTCGTTGGTATATATGGGCAAAAGCATGTGGACACCTGACTGTCACACTCGCAGGTGGTTCTCTCCTGTTGAACTGTTGCATGACAGTTTCTTTCAGTGTGCCCCAACATGACAATGTACACAAAGTAAGGTCCAGGAAGACTTGATTTGTCAAGATTGATGTTGTAGAACCTGGTGTGGCAAAACTGGGTGCCAAAATTATTGCACATGGGCATCCAGTAAAAAAATGCCGCCCTAAGACGTCCCCAAGCGAGCCAACATTTTCACTTCTGCCTGAGGGAATGAATAAGTAGTTGACTACACTGTATGGCATAAAGTATGTGGTCGCTTTACTGTCACACTCACATGTGGTTCTCTTACTGTTAAACTGTTGAAAGCAGAGAATTATCCAGGAGGATTTTCTGCAACTAAAACGCCCAAGTGTGTTCCAGCATGTGCACAAAGTGAGGTCCAGGAAGACTTGGTTTGTCAAGGTCCATGTGAAAGAACTTGATTATACATTTCCCTTAACTGATAAAAAAAAAGGACACAGGATGTGGCCAAATGATTGCACCGGAAAAAATATCCTTGAGTACCTTTAATGTTTATTAAAATGGTGTCAGTGAATGTTTCACTTATTTATCACCTGATGACCTGATGATGGTGGAAACATTTCATATATTTCATATATCATACTATATAACTATTTAAAGAATCAATCGTGCCATGGTAATTAATTTGCTTTAACTGCTAGATTGTTTTTACCAACTGCTAGACATATTCTAAAATACTGTAACACATTATTGCCACATTGCAAACATTAATTATAGTCACTGGCTTTCAGTATGTTCTTTATCCCTATCAGGGTTGCCATGATCCAGAGCCTCTCTCAGGAAAGCGACATTAAGCGTCAATGCATCCTGGAGGAGATGCCAGTTCATCAAAGGATATCATGCACGCACATATTCTCACACAAATGTACTCCTAGTGGTAATTTGTCTTAACCAACAATTTACCTACTGGCATGTTTTTGGAAGGTGAAGGAAACCAGAGGAGGAAACCCACAAGGCCACAAAGAAAACATGCACGGAAGCAGAAAAATGGTCCACCAGTTTAAACCAGCTGGTACATATATTTTCATGTTTTATTGAAGATATTATTATTATTGTATCCAATTATATTAATGAAGTTAAATAAAATGTATAAGTATACGGTTTGAATGCTCTGATTATTATATGTACCTTCCAAAAATGGTGATGCTTTAAATCTATTTCACCTACATGGTTACCTCTACCTTTTTCCCCACATCGGAACTCTTCATATGGAAGTTTTTTCCATAACTCTATCTATCTATCTATCTATCTATCTATCTATCTATCTATCTATCTATCTATCTATCTATCTATCTATCTATTGAAAAAAAAATTCTACTTATTTATAAATGTAATTGCCTAACTCACCTTAGGATGGCGCTACACACTGTACATATAACAACAAAAACATTCTTGAGATTATTTTTCATTATGTGTCCTCTTCAGATTTCTGTTGAAGTGCAAAAGAAAATAATAATAAACACACGCAGCCTAATAGCTTATTTTCCACCCACTCACACTCTGTCAAACATAAACGCTGCTAATTACTACCATGGTTGAATGAGCACAGGCAGTAGGCTGTAATTAAAATGAAATCACCTAACCTTCAACCACCATCTGCTATAAATAAGGATTTGTCCTAATGTTCGAAGATATAGACTATTCTTTAATGCAAGAATATTGTTCTCTGCAGAGCAGCACATGATTTACAACGTGTTTGGAATTAGAAATGTATTCA
The DNA here is from genome assembly GCF_014805685.1 of Silurus meridionalis. NCBI lineage: Eukaryota > Metazoa > Chordata > Actinopteri > Siluriformes > Siluridae > Silurus > Silurus meridionalis. The sequence continues at coordinate 6,185,924 of NC_060897.1, forward strand.
GATTTATAAAGCAGATGTTATTTGCAGCTGGGTGGATGGAGCATAGCAGTGCTCAATTCCAAATGTATTTAGCTCATTTAACCAATTTCCCCCAAACCATCTGGAAACATGAGAATCTGTAGCACTTGTGTGTTTAGTACAGAGAAGAATTTCAACACATTTCGCTGGACTGAGAAAACAACCTAAAGCTGTTTACTTGACATTCACTTCTAATGAAAGTCCAATGACAGCTGTCGGGTTGTCAATAGGTGTTAAATAACGTGAAAACACAATAGGGCTGTTATATGTAAATAATAACTGATAATAAGGACGGAATAATAATTTTTTTTATTAAATATTAATAATAATAATAATAACCACGAGGTTGCACTCGATGCACTTTATGTAGCTTTATGTTGTGTGTTGTAGCTCTATGTTGTTTAGTGTAGCACCAGGGTTCTGGAGGAACATTGTCTCATTTTTACTGTGTACTGTGTACTTGACTTGACTAATGTGGGCTGACACGAAGCGGAGTTACTGTTACTATTTATTTCATTTTTTTTTATTTCTATTTCACAATGGACATTGTCTCAAAGCAGATACAGTGATTATAAATTTGTATAAAAGAGTTTAGTTTAGTGCCTAAAAGTTTGTTCGTATTAATTTCTAAGAAACAGTGGCAACTGTGGCAGGGAAAAACTCCCTGAGATGGCATGAGAAAGAAACCTTGAGAAGAACCAGACTCAAAAGGGAACCTCATCCTCATCTGGATGACACTGAATGTCTATTCATTACATGTACACTTGTCTATTCATTACATGAACATTTAAATTGTAATCGTTTAAATTCTCATTAAATGTTGTGGAATGTCTATTAACTTTTCACTTTTTTCATGTTATAGCAGCTATAAACATGTTTCCTTACCATCAGTTTAACCACCTCACTATAAACTATAAAGATTCAGAGTCAAACAGAAGAAAGTTCTCTGCACTGCAATTGTTCTAATTTATTTATTCATTTTATTTAACTAACTGCAATACAACAATGACATTCAGAACTATTGAAATTCTAGAGGTAGATTTAATACACCATTCCTGTACTGGAGTAAAACTAGTACTAAGTACTAACCCTCTGCTTAAATATTACTCCAGTAAAAGTAATAATAATCCTATTGCATTTGTACTTGTGTAAAAATACAAAAGTACACACTTTGAGAGCAAAAAATAAAAATCAAGACTGGTGACAGACCTGTTCTAACCATAAGTGATAACAGGAACTCACCCACTTTCTGGATGCTCCACAGCAATACATGTAATTATACTCTATATGGACGCTTGTGGACACCTTAGCATAAGATTCATATGTTCTTTTTGGACATCCTATTCTGCATTTAGTCCCCATTTGCTGTTATAATAACCTTAACACTTTTAAAAAGATGTTTTCCTAAATTTTGGGGTGTGCTTGAGGAGATTTGTGCTCAATCAGCCACAAGGATTAGTAAAGTCAGGTACTGATGTAGGTGAGGTGAGGAGGCTTGGGGTGCAGTTAGAGTTCCTCCCAAAGTAATTCATCCCAAAGGTGTTTAATAGGGTTATAAAGATCTATCGCAGGCCACTCGAGATCTTCCACAATAAAATATGTAAACCATATGTTCATGGCTTTGTGCACAGGGGCATTGCTATGCTTGAACAGGTTTGGGTCTCTTAGCTTAGCTGAAGAGAAAATTTTATTCTATAACATCCAAAGACATTTTATACAATTGTAACCAGTTTTTGGAAGAATCACATACAGCTGGGAAAGTCAGTGTCCCAATACTTTTGTCCATATATACTTTTGTGTATTCATTTTGTGCTTATCAGAATAGCAAGTGGTGTCGGCCTAATCAGGGCTACTCAACGTCTGTGTATGAAACAGTCAAACATCGAGGCAATGTCTTTTTATAGTGTGTTCTAATGAAGGGCTCATTATAGCCTAAAAGCACGATCCTACAAAAGGCAGCCACCATCTGTGGTACAAGTCCCCATGCTGTTTCTTTACACCAAACCAGATAATGTGAAAACCTGTGATCTTGTAAGAGTATCATAGTTGCAGGACAAACACAGAAAATGAAAGCGAGAGAGAGAAATTTAAAAGCCTATTAGTGACACTGTCCATCAGCCAGACAACCTGCGTGGGAAGCTTTACGCATTAAAACCTTGTGTTTTGTCTGACAAAATGTGCTTTGGGAAAAATAAGCAGAGTAAATATGAGGGAAAGTAAACAAACAGTTGTGTAAGGCTCTCAATGGAGTTAGGCCTCACATCACGACTCACCCCTGAGATTACGGATTACCTTTTTTCTTCTGATTATTTGCAGAGTGAAACAACAACGAGAAAATACATAGGCACGTCCGCGCTTCTGCAAAAAATGCAACGTTTAATTAAATATTTCCGGTACACTTAATCAGCATTGGATGTAATCAAACGTTATGCTTTTATGGAGAAAAAAAAGGGGGGAAAAAATAATTGTGCTTGGTAAATACAAATATAGGACACCAAAAGGCAGGCAAACATGTTTCATACATTTATGATCATTAACAAAACATTTAAAAATGTAATAATAATATAACAAAGTCTAAAAAAGCCTTATAATGCTATTAAAATCTGCAGGACATTTAATAAATAATACAAATAAATAAATAAATAAATAAATAAATAAATAAATAAATAAATAAATATTAAAATAGATTCAGAAAAAACAGCCAAAAAAACCTGTGCACTGTTTTTCATTAAAAGTGTAAAGGATAATACTGGAACATTTAATTACCAACCAAGTTTTAATCAATAAGCTACTCAAAGCTAATAATAGCAAGTCATAAATATTCCCCTCTGAACGACCGAAGCAATGAAAGAAAGCAACGAGAGAAAAAAAGAAAGCAAGAGAGAAAAACATAAAAGGAAATATCTTGAGAGTAGAATCATGCAGTGTGGTAATTTAATTACCACAGCATTCCAGTACCGGCTTATCTGTAGTACATTTAGTTTCTAGGTTCTACAAAATAAAACTCAAGCGGCATATCCACGTTAGAAAAAATAGCATGCGTTCCAGAAAATATTTTTAATCAGACCCACGAGAAACTCCCACCACAATCTCAATGGCACAAGCTGTCCAGAATAAGAATTCATTTGATGAATACATTTGTACTATTTAATTCTGGAAATAGGTTTTTATGTATATAGATGACTTCCATTTTATAAATGGTACCTGTCAGAGCTTGAATAATGTTTGCTAGCTAGCTTGCAACCTGTGTAATTAGCAAATCATCTACTTTTTTCTGTTTTGTGTGTTTCCAAACCAGTGCAGAGTTTTTTTTTGGTCTGCTAACACTTTTTCAATCCTCATCCAAACAATTAAATATTTTAACTTTCAGTCTAAAAGCTTAGGATTGTGCTTGATCTGGAGCTTGTCCTGGGAATACTGGCACTGAGGTGGGAATAGATCCTGAATGGGACACCTAGAGTAGCCAATCCTTACACAGCATATTCCTGGAACACCAGAGGATGGAAACCAGAGAACCCAGAGGAAACTGGAGAACTTGAATCAAAGACACCAAAATCACATAGATACCCTGATAATGTGCGCAAACCAAACTTGGGATCGAACTCCCAGTGCACAATCCGACCCTCCACTTCAGTACTTTGAAATATTCATCAGACAAAGGAAAATTATGTGGAATTATTTGATTCAAATGAAGAGAGGTGCATGGTATTGTATGAGGAAGTGAGATGTGTCAGAGAAGCATGTGAGGGTGGTGCAGGACATGTATGAGGACAGTGTGACAGCAGTGAAGTGTGCAGTAGGAACAACAGACTGGTTCAAGGTGAAGATGGACTGCATCAAGGATCGGCTCTGAGCCCTTTCTTGTTTATAGAGGTAATGGACAAGTTGACGGACGAGGTCAGACAGGAGTCTCCGTGGACTATGATGTTTGCGGATGATGTTGTGATTTGTGGTTCGAGTAGGGAGCAGGTGGAGAAGAGCCTGGAGAGGTGGAGGTACACGCTGGAGAGAAGGGGAATGAAAGTCAGTAGGAGTAAGAGTACATGTGTGTGAATGAGAAGGAGGGCAGTGGAGTGGTGCGGTTGCATGGAGAAGAGGTGGAGAAGGTGGAGAAGTTCAGATACCTGGAGTCAACAGTGCAAAGTAATGGAGAGTGTGTTAGAGAAGTGAAGAAAAGAGTGCAGGCAGGGTGGAGTGGTTGGAGAAGAGTGGCAGGAGTGATTTCTGATAGTAGGGTATCTGCAAGTGTGAAATGGAAAGTTTATAGAACTGTGGTGAGACCTGCGATGTTGTATGGTTTAGAGACAGTGGCATTGACTAAAAGACAGGGGGTGGAGCTGGAGGTAGCAGAGCTGAAGATGTTGAGATTTGTATTGGTAGTGAGAAGGATGGACAGAATTAGAAATTAGCTTATTAGAGGGACGGCGCATGTAGGACGTTCTGGGGACAAAGTGAGAGAGGCGAGATTGACATGGTTTGGACATTTGCAGGATAAGGACATGAGGTACATTGGTAGGAGAATGCTGAGAATGGAGCCCCCAAGAAGAAAGGAAAAGACCAATATGGTAGGGGAAGACATGCAGGTTGTTGGTTTGATAGAGGAAGATGTAGAGGACAGAGTAGTATGGAGACGGATGATCCGCTGTGGCGACCCCTAATGGGAGAAACCAAAAGAAGAAGAAGAAGAAGAAATGAAGAGAGGTGCATAAATGACTTGTAAATCTTGCTCACAAGGGTTGTTACTACAAATAGAATGACCTTGGTGTCCTATTTGCAAAGTGCTCCTAAATGTTATCCTAATTTCATGTAACCTACTTTTAAATGGTGTTTAATACTTTTGCTATTAGACTTATTCAGGGCCAAAATGCTTTTAAGATGTTTTTATCTAAGACACTTGGTAAAGTTTTACATTCAGTATATTTGAGCTCATGCATCAAGAAACAGCTTTACCTCCCCTTTCTATGTGGGGCACATTGCATGCACATTTCACATTACTCCTCTTTCCTACAGCAATACCCAGGCACTGCCATTTGTACACTAATGAGTGAGCTTTTTAGACAAATGAGAACTCATGTGAGATGAGGACTCCCAGGGATTCCTTAACTCGTTGGTCTTTTTTCCCACCTGGAATGAGTTCAGGCCCCTTTGAGAGATCTGGGACATTAATATTTACATTTACATTTTAGCATTTGGCAGATGCCCTTATCAAGAGCGACTTACAACTGAGCAGTTGAGGTTTAATGTCCTTGCGCAAGGGCCCATCAGTGGTAGTGCTTGGCTTAGAATTTTTGACGTTACAATCCAGAGTTCAATGCCTTAACCACTGAGCTACCAGTCCTTAATATGGGTACTCATTTACTATGTACATAATCGTGTTATTGTTGCTGATAATCACTTATTTTGTTTCTCAGTGATGCAGCATGGATGCCCTGAATCAATGTTTACCTGGAATACTCATCAGAACCAAACCTTTTGGTAGAAATAGTGCTTTGACCTGGAAAACTAGAGAAAAACTAGTTCAGTCATTGTCTTAAAAAAATCAGAAAAACAGCCTCTAAAAAACCCAAACCCTGGCATTTTTCTGTTCCCTTTGACAGGTAACACTACTGGGATGCATTGACACTGACAACCTAGAGCCTCTTGGTGGAAGGAGCCTTCAAGTGGACTAGACTAAAAAATTTTACTAATAAAAGGTGAATCTTTCTCAGGGACTAGAAATGTACTGGAAACATCCTCTTCATGCCATGCTTTTGGCAATGATTTTGGTTTTGGTTTGTTTGGCATACAAATCTCTCTTCACATACTTTGCAATCAAAAGAATATCTAATTAAATTTCTATTGTGTTTGTATCCTATACATGTCATCATTTAAACATTCGTGTCTCGTTTTGTTTAAAAGGCCAAGTAGCACTTGTTCTTTGGTGAAGCTAGCTGTGATGGAGATCATGAGGTAATAGTGTGAACGCAAAGGCAAAAAAAAAGAAAAAAAGAAAGAAGAAGAAGCACATTTCTGGGCAGGCTGTAAACTCTTTGCAACACCACTGCTTTTTTTTTTTTTTTTTTTTGGAGGAACTGGCATGCAGTGAGTCTTTACATTGAAAAATTTGTGAAGGAAATATAGTAAGTACTGTGGTTTAGACCCCTGCAGGACCCAAACTCTCCATATCAGTCATTTCGGCAGTGGGATTCGGGATGTGTTCAGGCATGTGAACAGGGCTTGACCCGACCAGGTCATTCTGTCTAGGCCCTGTTGGCAAGTGTAAGGAGCTTGGGCTACAAATCCCAGCATGCAGAAGTGGACTGACAGCTGTAAAGGGCTGTGATTGGCCAGTTGGTGTAAGAGAGATGTGGATAGGTGTGGAACGTTGGCAGGTGAGGTCAGGGGTGGTCTGCAGGCTTAGAGAGGGGTGCGACTGACTGTGGCTGCCATGCGAACACAAAGCTTGGCTTGGAGAGACTGTCTGAGAAGCCATCCTGCTTGGAGCCAAACTGAGAAGACAGGGCACAGGACGGCTCACTGAGTGGCCCATATATTGTGCATTTGGTGTTGTCCTGGATGGCTGGTATGGGCTCGGCTGGCTCTCTAGTCCCACGGCGCAGAGTCTTTCCTGTTCAGGGCAGCACAAAGGGTGAGAGCAGGAGCTATGTGGAGGACTGGGAGGTGGATGAAGATGCTCCATTTCCACTTCCTGTCCCAGGACAGAGCCTCTTCCGCAGCCACAGCTGGGAGTTGTGGCCATGTTTAAAGACATCCGAGGGGGCCAGTCAGAGGCAGATGCTGTTAGGCTGGTGTTGCTGGTTTGTGCGTGGAGGTTAAAAGAGGAATATGGTGAAAGGGCAGAAGGGAAATGCTGAAGGGTCAAATGGGTATGAAGGAAGTGCATCATCTCATGCAGACCTTTGGCCAGATTGGACACTTCTTGGTTTAAGCAGTTCATCTGAAACATAGGAAACAAAGGTGTTGCACTGATACTGGTTTGTTATTTAAGTCATTGTTAAATAATTTGAGTCTGTTCATTTGTTTGATTGATTGACTGACTGATTAATTGATTGATTCATTGATTCATTGATTGATTGATTGATTGATTCATTCATTCATTCATTCATTATAATTTTTTTGTTTACCACAAATACCCTTAGTGCAAGAAACATTTTCAGCTGACTAATCTGTTCCTATATGTTTATATTTAGAATAGCCTATGATCAGTTTTTCTTCTTATACACTTATTTTTCCAACTTGCATTGCCTGGTTGCCATGTACACTGATTACTGCATTGCCTTAAATACATTTTTGCCCACAAAGTGCATTAGTGATGTATTAAACACTCCAAAAATCTTGTATATTTTCAGTTTAATGTTTCATCAGTTTAAAAATAAATATTTAGTTTGAATACATTTTGTCATTTTCCCATTTTTACAACTGCAACTCAAGTGTCTGACATGAAAGGGGTGATGCTCCAGATTAGACTCTATCATTTTTTTCAAAGATGTAGTTTATATAATTTATAGCTAACTATAAGGAAATTGCTCAAAAAATGTTGAAAGACCCTTTTTCAAGTTCAGGTTCAAGTTTATTTCTATTACGCTTTTAACAATGGACATTGTCTCAAAGCAGCTTAACAGAATTTAAGAATTAAAATTAATGATGTGTATTTATCCCTGATGAACACGTGTCAAGAAAAAAAGGAAAAACTTCAACTGATAGGACCACCCTTCTTATACACCTTGTGAGATTTTAGTCAGAGATAAATCTTATTTCTGGGCCAGGAAAATAAAACACAACTCTGAAAAGACTTATACAGGTCCCAGCATTAAACATTGTGTATATCTTCTATACAGTTATATAATGTACATATAATGTACATATTGCATATTGTAAATACCATAAACCCCTTATTCTTTACACATATTGTCTATCTATCTATCTATCTATCTATCTATCTATCTATCTATCTATCTATCTATCTATCTATCTATCTATCTATCTATCTATCTATCTATCTATCTAAACAAGTTTATTTTATAAACAGGTTGTAAGAGTAAATGTTTTTTTTTCATGTACACTAAATGTAAAATATAAAATGAAAACATTTATGTTCAGTAGCCCTGAAAAACAAGTGTGAAAGTGTGTGTGTCGTTGAATACCTCTGTATTGAGTTGGGAGATGCTTTGTCTAACTTCTTCCGTTTCAAGTAAAAGATTGGCATTGACCTGAAATGGATCTAAACAGCACAAACACTTATTAATAGGTGAGACGTACAGTATTCACCACCAATTATCCACTCAAAATGGCAAGCGCTAAGCAAAAAAAAGCACTTACCCTTCCCTCTTCGATTCGATGTGACCTCACTGGGCTCCACGTTGAAGTGAAATGCCGGTTCATTGTCCTCAATACCATCCACAACCCTGCAAGACATCAGCATAGTCTAACATTTAATTTAAATATGCTCTTTCCCACAAAGTCTCGATCTAAACACATATCTGTACAACCCGTTGTGTTTTCCACATTCGTTAAAGCATGCTGACCTTTCAGGAAATTTGCATGATTAAAAGCAATCAAGTCAGTGAAAAAGGACTGTTTGATTGCAGCTTTTTAGACTATGTAAATATGTCAGATGTTTGTTTCATTTCATTGTAGAGACTATTTTCGTAAATTCTTTTTTTTTGTTTTACATAAGATGTGACCCTTTTTGACAATTAGAAATTCTGATTATTCCCACAAAGGATCAGATGTGCAGACAGGACCTTATGTTTGATTGGGAGGTAGAGCTCAGCAGCTAAGATTTTGGACTGATTGAAAGGTCATAGGAGGCGGCATCAAGAAGTTTCGAGACTTTTGCGCTACAGATCCGGTCGCTTTCGCCAATTGCCCAGGCTCACACGGCTTAAAACCTGGCAGTAGAACTCGCTATTGACGATCTGGACCCTGAGGATGAATTCTCGATGCAAAATGCCGCAAATTACATAAAAGACGCGAAGGCCCTTAACCCTGAGCTGGTTAGTTTGTACAGGGTGGCACAAGGAAACTGGAAATTTTGGAACTAGGAGTTGGTGACCGTTTAGAACCCCTTGCCATTAGTTATAATAAAGCAGTGGAGTGGTGCACACCGAGAGTTTACTGTAAGACCTTTTTAAGAACGGTGACAGTGTGTTACCAGTTAGGATGTCATGAGTGTGTCCCGTCTGCTTAGGCGATTACAACATGGGTGCATAATTGCGAAGAAACGTCTTGGCATGGTGATGATGCATGTTTTGTCAAATGGACTGGCCAGAGCTCTTCACAGCTTGAACAGCCTCAATATTCTCTGTTGTGCAGGCTGTTCGAACACCACCTGGAGACTTATTTTTAAAGGCTGAACCCGTTTGATCGAAATAAGCAGATGGGACACAATCATGACGTCCTAACTGGTGACGACTCTGAAACTCCATTGCCCCAGGTTCGCCCTTTCCCTGCACCACCCTGTATAAATAAGGTAACTGTAAGTCGCTCTGGATAAGTGCATCTGCCAAATGCCAGTAAATGTATTGCAAAAAGATTGATAACTTTATAGTCCATTTCTGGAAAACTGTCTTTGGATTTACAATGACTAAACTGAAAAATCCCAGCCCACTTACTGTCCACTCACCCTCACACTAAAACATGATTCAGTACTTCAAGTGTAGACATTGAAACAACAAATAAAAATAAAAAGACGCTTGTAGCAATGTCTTGATATAAAAAGTAATAAGGTGTTTTACCACTGATATTTCCTGTGATAATATTTCTAGTTTATATTTAAGGCGAGTTTTTTTACTTTTTTAATTTCTTTGTAGTTTCTAGGTTTTGTTAACTATTATAACTGTCCCGTGATGTTGCATTATCTTCAGGGATTCTTAAACTATTGCTGCCAATCTTTATCTGTAAAAAAAACTTTTGATAGTATATTAGTATAACTATTGATAGTAAAATTCTGTAATATCTTACTATACTGCTCGTTACTGTACTTGAGTAGCTTTTTCGCATATCTGTACGTGATTTTCAATATTTCCATTCCGGGAGGCTTTTACTTTAACTTTAGTACAATATAATACAAATGTCAAATGTTTTAGTTTTGACTCAATTACATTTTGTGAAATCAGTCGTTCCTTTTTATTTATTAGTGAATAAATACGTAACTGTTCAAATACGCATTAATCCACCAATCAGGGTCGAGCGCACACTCTGTTTTTAAACTTGATTTGATTGGCGCTTGGTGTATCTACTGATCACCAACATACAGTTCAGCGTCAGTTCAACAGCAAGCAGAACATTTTAAAAGAAATAAATATCGAAGGAACTTCTGACTCGAACTTGCCACAACACCCGTGGCCTCATTTGTGCGATTTTTTTTTTTTTAAGTAGTTGAAAAGAAGATTTTGGGCTCATGATAATTTTAATAGATATCATTAAATGTTTTAGTAATTAATATCATTCTTTTAATAGACTGGTGTGTTAAGAGTAACATTAGAGTCTTTTCACATAAAAGAGTTGATTAAGCAACAGTCTTGTGATAAAAATGATAATAGGAACATTATAGCCATAATAAATCAAATAATACATTGAATTGTTTATTTAGATTTAAAAGTTCATAGCAAGGAGCTTGGGTGCTGGGAAACGACGGACCGACCTGTGAGTGGGTTCAGGCGGAAAGTGTCCGGAACCGTGAGAGTGTGGGTGAACCCCGGCGTGAGTACTGGAAATGAAAGTGCCGAGCTGAAAGTGAAAGTAAAATACTCTCTTTCTTCCAGCGTGGAACCAGTGAGATTTGTTACACTTAGTATATCTCTACTTCTACTCAAGTACATGGTTTGTGTACTTTGTCCACCACAGAGGTGGGAAGTAGTGCAGTCCAAATACTTTGCTACTGTTCATAAGTAGATTTTTCTAGTATCAGTACTTTACTTCACTATTTATTTATAATTTTTTACTTTCACTCATTACATTTTTTTACACAGATATCTGTATTTTTAACTTCTTACATTTTCAAAACAGGTTCGTTACTTTAGTTTTAATCTATTTGGTGACATGATCAATATTTTTCTTCTCACTGCGCACCGTTTTCAGCACATCAACCTATTTCCTATCATTGTTCGACTTTTTCAATCTACCACTGCTGTATCATTTCCTGGTTTACACACACCACAGATGTAGACTAGTTTACGAAGCAACCAGTGAGCAGGGCAGAAGTTAACAGGAAGTCTGAGGTTAATGTGGATGAGACAGAGGCGGTCAGCGAAGTAAACATGACTGAGCACAGAGACATTCCTGATCACCGTCATAAACCACTGTAAAAATGATTTTTAATCTGTAAACATTTGTTTTACTGATGAAACAAGTCTCAAATCAGCACCAAAATCCGCCATGATGCACACAATTTACCCTCTGGGGGTCAACAAACGCGTTGAATGGCATTTTTTCCTCATAACGCCGAAAATAACTTAAATTACTGTCTTTTTGTATCATACAGATAAAGAAATACATCTTTAGAATATGTAGAGTCTACTTTTATTTGTAGACACTCATAATAAAAACAAAATGCTGTGCTTTTGTAAAATAAAGCAAACAGACAGGGGGCGCTCTCTGTTGTCTCTGTCATCTCTCTTTACATACACAAATAAAACTTGCATAACAAACATGATAAATATATAAATAGAAGGCTTGAAATGCCTACTTTTAAATAAACCAAATGACATATAAAGAATACAAATATTCATTAATCATGCAATTCGTATGAAAGTTAGAAGAGTTACAGTTTCTTGGGTATCACCTCATTAACCGTCCGTGTTGAAACATAGCAAATGTTTTTGCACTCCTGGCAATTATGCGATTAATCGCAATTAAATATTTAAATCGATTGACAGCCTCTGCAGATAACTCAAAAAGCAACTTGCAGATAACTCATTCATACAACTGAGCAGGATTGGGACCCAGGAGTGGCAGCTTGGTGTGGCTGGGAATTAAACTCATGATCTTCGGATCCAAAGTCCAATGCCTTAACCACTAAGCGACCACTTCCCCTTCACTAGCTGACACTGATTCAACCATGCGCACCAAAAGTTTGAAATCAATGCAAGTTATTTGAGCATTGTTGTATTTTGTATTTTGTATTTTCGCGGTGTGATTATTAAGAGTGCAGTGATAGCCATTACCTGGGACTCAGATCTAATGGACTGACGCATGTAAGCGAGGGAATGAGCAGCTTGGCCGGGCGGTTGACAGGGTCCATGTTGATCACAGGTGGACACAGCTCCTCGTTGGATGACGGGTTTGGGGAGGGGCTCTGTCCTCTGTAGCCTTGGTTTGGAGAGCGGCAGAGGCGGAGCATGTTGAAATTCCGTAGCTCTTCCCCTAACATGGCACTCAGGGCAGAATGGTTTGAGTTCCCTTCCATGCTGGAGAGCAAAGGCTGCCTGCCAACTTCCTGTCCTGGATCGTCCTCTTCCTCTGCCTCGATGATAAAGGGTAGTTTTGGCTCAGGAGTAAGGAGGGATTCGGAACGACCCTGAAAGATGGAGGAGAGACAAGAGAATTAGTGAAAGATAAGATCTCTTATGTTAGACATTCTTACAAAATTATATGAATAAAAAGAAAGCCCAGTTCAATATACTGTAAACAGATTACAGAACTGAAAAACAACTGACATTTATAAGGTAAGTAGCAAACACATTTTATCCTACAGTCCTGTTGAATTGTTTATTTTGATTGGTCAGTAGGTGTTGATCCATTTTCTTTAATTGCAGCTCTAGCAGTAGTTCTGGCTGTAATTCAAGTCACATGTTTATACTAATGTGAGTAAAAAACGTTTTAAAAAAGTGTCCAATAACAATTCATTATACAATGCAATTGTTGGTCAATTGCTATACAATACCAGGAATAATACACTTTGTGACATGCTGTTGTCAGATGGTAACTGTGACTCTGCGTGTGTTTCGTTCTGCGTTTATTTCTATGTCATGGTTTTTCCCTCACTGTAGAGTGACAAAAGGCTGCATACTGAATCGCTTTACAGACAATTAAACATATTTATACATACAGAATATGGACAAACAGTTTTTAGACAATTCACCATACAATTCATGTGATTTTTGTACACCCCATTCCACCTTTGTCCCCATTTGCTGTTATAATAACCTCAACTCTTCTGGGAAGATGTTTCACTAGATTTTGAAATGTGCTTGTGGAGATTTGTGCTCATTCAGCCATATGGGTGTTTGTAAAGTCAGGCACTGATGTAGGGTGAGGAGGCCTGGAGTGCAAATAGTGCACCAGATAGCAAAGTACTCAAGATCTTCCACTTCTCACTCACAACCCATGTAAACCATATGTTCATGGAGCTAGCTTTGTGCACAGGTTTGGGTTTATTAGTTCAAATAGAGGGAAAATGTAATGCTAGCAGATAAAAAACATACTGTACATGTGGGTGCCTCCAACTTTATAGTAACAGTTTGGGGAAAAAACAAATATGGCTGGAGAAGGTCAGGTGTCCCGATAGTTTTGTCCATATAGTGCATATTTTGCTTATACTTTAGATTTGACAGAGCTATTTCTGAAAGTCTAATTTACACACAGTTAAGTTATTATCACAAGCATCTCCAGTATTAAATCCCAGAAGATTCAATGGTGGCAGTGGTGTCTAAATTTGTCACTTACCTGAGTGTGAATGTGTGAGCATATGTGTGTAGCTAGGAATATTTTGTGTGAACGTGTGTAACTGTGAATACACATGTGTGAGTTAGTGTGTGTGTGTGTGTGTATGTGTGCATCTGTGTGTTATAAACATGCAAGGAATGTGCCTGTGCTAATGGTACCTGTGAAATTCTCGGAGAGCGAGGAAATCGAGTCTGACCCTGAGGGAAGAATAGACAAGAGATGATGGAAACAAATTAGTCCTCGAAGCACTGTAAAGATTTTAAAACATTTTATACTGAACATTAACTGAAACAGGGACTAAATGAGACACAATGTGACAGTTGCATTAAAATTTTAATTTTAGTAAACCTGCTTTGAATAGATTGGTATATATTTAGTTATTAATTAGCTTTAATTATTTAACACTAAAGACTTTTTTCTATAAAAAAAAAGGTTGCTATATCTGTGTCAGTGGTTTTCTTTGTTTCCTTGCTGGATAATTTGAAGTGTGAATAGGCCCATTGAGGCACAATGAATTACGTATTACCATCTGGTGAACCTCTGAGACCACGAGACTCCTGTATGTGGTCTGCATGTCATCTTATTACAATTACAGCCCATTAAAAAAACTATTGTATTCACCTCCCAAAAAAACATGCAGTAATTTTTAATCACTATTTCCTATATGGTCACTTTAAATAACTTTAAAATACAATGTCTCTGTGGCGATCTCACCTCTCGGAGGTTGTATGTGAGGTTGTGATGAATGTCCTCGTTGAAGCGGTTGCCGTATTCGGGGTAGAGCTCGAGGACCTCACGAAGTGCTCTGATACTGATGTATTGCAAGTCGCAATAGGTCAGAGCTTTTACATCTGCATTAGCCTTGATCACCTGATCGCGCCCCGGCAGGTCTGCTCCAATCAGATCTCCCTTACCTGCACACAACAACCAGAGACATCAAATGAGAGCGTTCTTATAATCTTAAATTATATAACATTTAATTCCAAATCAACAAGCAGCAAATACAGTAGTACTGACCAGCTGAAAACCCCATGGGAACTCATTATATATAAAAGACGAACAGCAAAGGCACTCTTGACCTTTTCTTGTAGCCACACATCAGCATAAATAAATAAATAAACAAACACAGGTCATGCATGGTATAAAGCTAACACCACTGCCTAAAGCACTATAACAAGACAAGTATTTATGTAACCTGGTAGAGATAAATTCAAACAATTAATCATAAATTGCCACATGCTCAAAATCTCTTTTAAATAATGTATTAAATGAGTTATCAGTGCAGGAATTATATATAGCCTATGCAATCTAAATGGCATAATAACCATGTATTGTATTTAGGGGCCTTCTGTAAATTTGCCTTTGGTGGCCTATTTCAGTTACACCACCGCTATACCTCCATCATAACTACACTACATGGACAAAAATTGTGGACAACTGATTCGCATGTGCTTTCTGGATATCCCAGTCCACATTTACTCATCATGTGCTGTTATAATATTTGCCACTGTTCTGGGAAGATGTGCCACTAGATTTTGGGTGTGGTTGAGTAGTTTTGTGCTCATTCAGCCACAAGGGTGTTAGTAAAGGCAGATACTGGTAGGTGAGGTGAGGAGGCCTGGGGTGCAGTCAGCGTTCACATACATCATATTTAATAGGGTTGAGGTCAAAGCTCTAAAGCAGGCCACTCATGGTCTTCCATTACAACCCTTGTAAACCATATCTTGATAGAGCTGGCTTTGCACACAGGGGTATTGTCATGATGAAATAGGTCTGGGTCTCCTAGTTCACATCCAAAGATGTCCTATAAATCTGTATGCCTAAAACTTTGTATAACAGCTTGGGAAAGAACCAAATATGGCTGGAAAAGTCAGGAGTTCCAATACTTTTGCCTCCAAAGAGTACTATTACATGAAGACTACATCCTCCAGGAATTTTTATTCCCAGAATCCATCACCAAGAGCTACACCAACTTCATATCTATTCCATTTAGTGATTTTCCAAGCATGTTTTTAACTTTCAACCCTTTGCAATGTTTTTAGTCTGCTTGTTTGCTTACTATTTTTGCCTGTTTCCTCCTTTGCCTTTTTAAAATAAAATCTGCACAGGTGGACATTAACACCCTAAATGGTCTTTACAGACACCTAAATCACACATTTATAAAGTAAAAGTAGTCTTTCGTGACAGAAGACAAAATTAGCCCAGACAATGAGAACCTGGAAACCCTATTAGCTGGGTTATTAACTAGACTGGACCATTGTGTCAATCTGGAATACAACATTCAAGCTGGGATGATTTTTAATGAGTTGGATGTGCTGCCATCTCCACTGACTTTAGACTGCACTCAAACTGCCATGCCTGATACACTCATACCAGCATTGCGCACACACACACACACACACACACACACACACACACACACACACACACACACACACACAAACACACACACACACACACACACATGCATCGATGTGTATCATTTCTGTGAATATTCCAAAATCCAAATAATATCTCATCAATGCATATGGACAGGGTATATATAGATGATTATATGGCAACCGAGCACATTTATTCTACATTAATAGACACAATGGCAGTAATAAGATCCTTGTTAAATAGAACTTACCCAATATGGCAAGCACCATCCCATCCTTAAGCACCTCTAGGGATCCGGAGCAAACAAAATGATGAGCATGTAGGGCATCTCCATGCCGAATAAGATATTCCCCCGGAGCGCAGAAAGAAGTCTTAATGTGCAGAGAGAGCGAGCGCAGGCACCCTCTACTGGCGGAGGAGAAGAGGGGCAGCTGCAGGATGTCCTTGTTGAGGTGCATTGCGATGTCGGCCCGTAACTCATCTGGGAAGTCGTGCAGTAGCTAAAAGGGAAGATTCATGCAGAGTGAATGACTCATAGTAACTGATAACCAGACAGCACACCATCATCATCAGTAGCAACAGCTCAAATTTCTTTCTGGAATAGGATCTTTTGCTTTCTTAAATGAGATCATTCCCTTTTCTTAGATTAAAACCATTCCCTTTCTCAAATAGGATAATTTTCTTACAGAGAAAAATAAAATAATTGACTTCTGCTAGCACAAAGAAGTAAGGAGACATATATAGCTCACAATATATCTATAATCAAGCCACATGTCTACTTCTAATTAAACACTGTGTGAACCTGGAGGCGTTGCTCTACTTTACACGTGAACTTAAATCACGCTAACAGTAGCGAGGCACAATGCTAGCAACAGTTGTCAGGAGACACAGAGTTCCTGTGAACTGTCTGAAGTGTGTTTGCTGTTTTTCCCCAATCACTGAATAAATTAGTATGTTTGCACAAGTGTGAATGAGAGTCACTCAGTACCCCCGCCTCCCTTTCATCGCTATTTTTCCATGATAGCTAATTAGCCGCCATCTTCGGGCTAAGCACTGAGACAGCCTAACAAAAGGCACTTTTGGGTGAAGACGAGTTCGAGTGGTAATTAGCTTAGTGATGGAGCTACGACCCATATTTCACATGATATTTCTAAAACGAAATGTGCCAACATGGCACCTACTCAGTCAGTGCCTGAGTGCTAACACATAATCAGATATGCTAGAAGGGGAACAGGGCAGTATTAGTGTGGGGGGGATTAATACTCAAAAAAATTCTTTTTACAGTACTGAAACAAATGTTTGGACAATTTAGAAATTGCTTTTCTTCGCAGTGAGATGTCACCTAGTAGCTTCTTATGTTTAGCTAATCCTTAAGGATCACTTGGTTGTCCTTAGTTTGTATAGTGTTTTCCCTGAGAAGGAATAAATACAAGTACATGATTTTGGTGCTTGTTGATAAGGAAACCAGTACTGATACAGAAATGATTAACCTGTTAAATATATATAGTATATACATTATAATAGTGCTTACATGAGTGCCTACTCCACTTTTGAACATTAGTTAGTTGACTGCAGTGGAGACTAACAGGGTGCCTCTGTTCAACTGTAAGTAAAATATGCTTTGTGTTTTTATTGCATTAGTATCCCCTGTTCTCAATCCCCAATATTGGCTAATTGTCGAAAACGACAGTGAACAGTATGTATCTGTATACTTTTCCTGCTAGCCTCCAGCATTGCTGTATACTGCCAGTGCTGAGATGTATGTTTTGCAGGTTCTGTCGTTTTGGTTTTATGACAGAAAAATGCTGTAGTTCGAAAATATCCTCTCTTGATATTTTCACAGTGCACAGTTTGCAATCTGTTTGGCTTTGGCTATCATCATTAGTCATGAAATATGTCCAGATTGCTGTCATGTCATGTGCTCATTAGCACAACAGTGTGCACTAAGCTTATGGCTCAGAGTATCACCTGATATACTGGTATCAGGGCTTTAATTTATAAGCCAGATTGATAACCATTATTGAACTATCAATGTAACATCCCTAGGTGTGATTAGACTCCCTAAGTCTCTTCATCATCTCACCTCGTTTGCATTGATGCCATTGGTGACTGACCAAGTGGTTTGGAAGTACTCCAACATACGCTGCTTTAACTGCTGAGGCAGGCGATGCACACGGACGAAGTCCTTGAGATCGTTCATGCGAGTGTGGTAGAGGGAGCGACGCGAATACATGCGCTGAATGATGGCTGTCACGTTGCCGAACACCACAGCGTGCATCAAAGCTGTGAGAAGCGAAGTGAGAGAATTCACTGTTAATGCAAGATGGCATATGAATCACACAAAGGTGTATAATGAGGTGATATTGTATTGTAAGGCACCAATCACAGACAGACATCTGGTTGGCAGTTTGTCTAACAGCTGGTTGCTTGTAATTAGAATTTTTAAGCAAAGAAACAATTTTGGATCCTGTACACACCCCCGATGAGCATGGTGCAGATGGAGAAGATCTTCTCGGCATCAGTGTTGGCACAGACGTTGCCGAAACCCACACTGGTCAGACTGCTAAGAGTGAAGTAGAGCGAGGCGATGTAGGCACTGCGCAAGGAAGGCCCGCCAAATGTGCCGTTTGTGTAAGGAGTCTCCAAGCGCTTTCCCAGCTCCTGCAGCCAGCCTGAGAGTGAGTCAGACCAATAACAAAAGTGGGGGAAATAGACTTAAGCAATGTTCTACATATTTGCATTTATATAGATGACTTTTTTCTCATCTCATCTCTGCACAAATACTGTATTATAAAAATGAGTGTTATATGGTATTCTGAAATCAGTGAAATACTTACAATACAAATACTTCATTAATGTATTTGAATAGATTTTCCTGGTATCAGTACTTTACTTCACTATTTTTTTTTCACTATTTACTCATTACATTCCTTACACAAGTATCTGTACTTTCTACATTTTCAAAACAGACTCGTTACTTTAGTTTTAATCAATTCGGTGACATGATCAATATTTTGTCTTCTCATTGCGTGCTATTTTCAGCCCATCAACTCATTTCTTGTCATTGCGTGGCATTTTCAACCTATCGCTGGTGTATTTTTCCTGACTCTAACTCACCACAGACACAGGCTAGTTTACTAAGCTAACAATGGGAAGGCAGAAAGCAACAAGGGGTTAACGTGGATGAGACAGAGGGAGTCAAAGATGTAAACATGACTGAGAACTGATTAATTTCTGATCACCTGATGGGTTTCCAAGTTCACGTGAAGCAACATTTTAGTATAGAGCATCTAAAGACGTCCTGTACAATTGAGTTTCTCCAGCTTTGTGGTAACAGTTCGGAGAAGAACCACGTATAGCAGGAAAGGTCAGGTGTCCCAATACTTTTGTCCATATAATTTATGTAATATGAAAAAAATTATTTCCATACAGTTGGCTGATTCTTATCTAAATTTAAAAGCTTAGGCCAAATTTGGAGAATCTTGTGGTTGTTTAGTACAGCCAAATATATGACACTAAATTTGTAGCAGAAGGGATAGAAATACCTAAGTCTTATTAAATATATTATTACATTTTGCCTGGCAAAGTAATAGCTACTAAGAATGATGCTGAATTTGGGAAACAGCTGGATGCAGGTGAGCTACAAAGCTAATATCAGGGCCTGATCAGCAAACATCACAGCAAAACTAAACTACAACAGCTTTTTACATTAAATGCCTTCAAGTTCCAACTTATTTTGAATTAGTTATAAATCTACAGTATATCTAATTTACAGTATGTTTTATTTTCTATATTTGATATTTAATTTATTTTATATATACTATTTCTTTATAGGTTTATATAGGTTTTATTCATGTAAAACATTGTGTACAACCTTTGTTACATTGTCTTGTCTTACATAGAAACCTGTAAAAACTAATAAAAAAATTTAAAACACAACAACAACAGTAAAAACAGCAGCAAAACCATAAACAGATTTAGGTTTATAATTGAGCATGACATGCTTTTTCATAATTGGAATTGCATTTAGTCAGAGCTGTGTTTGCAAGTTTGCTGTTGTGGGTTTCATTTCTGCCACAAACATGCGGTCACATGCACTTGCTTACCAATGTCCCAGGTAACTGGGTCGTTGCTGTTGAGCTCTTGGCGTCCGATGACGTACCAGACACAAGCGAGCCAATGTGCAAGCAGAGCAAATACGGACATCAGGAGTGTGAGCACCACGGCGCTGTACTGCGAGTAACGATCCACCTTCTGCAGCAGACGCAGCAAACGCAGCAGACGCACCGTCTTCAGCAGGTGCACTAAGGAGGTCTGCAAAAGCAGCAGTATATTCACTACAATACATTCATACAACTGAGCATAAGGTAATAAGGGCCTTGCTCAGGGGCCCAGAACTAACAGCTTGCTGTGGCTTGAACTTACAACCTTCAAATTCAAAGTCCAATCCCTTAACCACTGAGCAACCACCTCCCCAAGCTTATACAATAAGAAAAATCACTGCAGTAATGACCATCTTTTAGCTTAACCTTCAGCAAATATAATTTTTCATACAAGATGGTTGAACCCTTATACAACTTTGTGGTATCAGTTTGGAGAAGAACCACATATGGCTAAGAAAGTCTTGTTCTAATACGTTTGCCCATATAGAGAATTGAGAATTGACTTCTGATCATTCTACATTTCTTCATATACAGAAGAAAAAAGAAATAATGCATTTGTTAATCCATTACCTCAGGCAGAAAATACAGCAAGGTTACACAGACTAAAATTCCCACTCAGAAGCATGGTTCTATCCCCTCTATGCTTTACAAGATGAGAAATTAAGCACAGTATTAGATTTAAGACTTTTCCAATAATAATTAGTATTACAGTAAATTATGAAAACTGCAAGCTTTTTACACAAAACATTTTCTTTTCTATTTTTAGCTATTCTTTATCTACTTTGTCTTCTGTCTATATGTTATAATTAAAACACATCCCTGTGTAGTGATTAAAGACCGTACAATCTAGTTTACTCTAAATTCAATTAAAGTTTAGTGCATTTGTTCAAATTAATAAATGAAAATGTTCCTCACATAAAATCATGACACTGAAAATACAATGATACGACAATCTCTCATCTTGCAATGATAAAAACATGAGAGAATCTAACAATGTTTTGTTTTCACACAGTTTAAGCAGCTCACATATACTGTGGTGAAATTGTATATGAGCTGTATATGTATGTGTCTGAAGGGTATATAAAGTAAATATATATATATATATATATATATATATATATATATATATATATATATATATATATATATATATATATATATATATATATATATATATATATAACCTTGAGAGAGGATTTTACACCTTGACATAGATGGCCTCCTTCACTCCTCTCTGTCCAACATGTGTACCTTTTCTTTGATAAAACTAAGGACACACTTCGAAGACTTTATGGCATAAAGGACACTTTTAAAGACACTCTGACATAAATTTTGGGAAATGAATTAAACAATTAAACAACCTATGTAGACGTCTGCTGAAATTACATTCAGATTCTGTTTTATTTCTACCTCAATACATGGGAATAAGATACAATTCCTTATCAGGTTAATCACACTTTCATTACACTACAGATTCAGTATGCAGGACGCGTTGAAATAAGTGAATGATTATAGACAGAAATGATGTTTTCCAACCTCAGCATGCACCCTGACATGTCACGTCACACAATCTCTGCACCTCATTCACATTCACTGTTAAATAGCACTCACTGTTATTATTGTCTTATTGTCTTGTGTTGTTTGGAATAATTGCTGGCATACATGCATTGTATGTATCATCCTATTTAGATTTGTGTTACATGATTTTGTGTTCAATTATATACTTTTATGGAGCACCTTACTGTATTGTATATGGCTTAAATGACAATGAAAGCCTTTTTTTTCTTGTTCATATATTTTTTCCTTTGGCTTTGTTCTGCAAACTTGTAGGATAAAAATATCTGCACTTCCATACGCTTTAGTTGCACAACAATAAGAATAATTACAATTAAAATATTAATTATCACCACATAATATCAGTTACAATTAGTCATATCACTTGTATTATGTATAGTTGTATAATCTTTCATTATATAACAGAATATGAGGTTTAATTGTATACTTGTAATGATACTGTGTGCACCGGCTCACCACTGAGATGTTGAAGGCATAGAGCAGGTCAAAGGGCAGAGCAGCGATGAGGTCCAGGATGAACCAGGTGGCGGAATAATGCAGACAGATGGAGCGTCCATCGTACACCACCTGACCGGCCGGGCCAACGTAAGTGGTTCGGAAATTCAAGATGATATCTGTCGTGGATGAGGCGTTACGTTAGGAGTACACTGTTAAAAGTGCAGTTAACACCAGCTGGTTCATATTATATACATTATCATACATAAATATTACTCCAATTAAAGTTACAATTCCATCTTTATAATTTAACTTGAATAAAAGTACAAAAGTATTTGACTTTAAATCTACTTAAGTATCCAAAGTACTATGATTTATTATGCCAATAATGTCTTAATGTAATTTTTGGCATAAGACTGTTGCTTAATCAACTCTGTGAAAAGACTCTAATGTTACTCTTAGCACACTAATCTATTAATAGAATGATATTATTTAGTCAAACACTGATTGATATTTATTTAAATTACCATGCAACCGAAACCTTGAAAACAATTTCAATTAGAACCAAATGAAATAACAGGATTTAAGAGCAAGCAGATTCAGTTTAAGGTTTTTTTATATTATTCCTCTCAAAATGTTCTGTTTGCTGTTGAACTGATGCTGAACTGTATGTTGGTGATCAGTAGATACACCAAGCGCCAATCGAAACAAGTTTAAAACAGAGCGTATAAATAAAAAGGAACGACTGATTCCGCAAAATGTAGTTGAGTAAAAAGTAAAATACTTAACTTTAAAATAAAATAAGTTAAAATAAGTATCCCCAAAATAGAAATACTTCAGTAAAGTACAGATACGTGAAAAAGCTACTTAAGTACAATAACAAATTACGTTTACTTTGTTACTGTCCACCACTGGCTATAGTTATAGTTAAAGGTTTCTACGCCCCCTTATATAAATGTTATATATATTTTAGTGCAATAATAATAATAACAGCAACAATAATAATAATAATAATAATAATAATAATAATAATAATAATAATGATAGTTACATGTGCAATAACTCGTAGAATGCATCACTGCTGTCTGACTTTTTTTTGCAATTTGTTTCACTTCTGCTACACATTTCATACAGTCTATTTCAATAACATTGCAAATTCATTGATTGGTCAGCATTTATACTTAATATATAACTTAATATGTATATATATTTTTTGAATTTCTCATATTTCATTTGACTTTAACCTTTAATCAAATGTTATTGTGAGCAACTGCAACCTAACAATTCTGATTCTGGTTCTATTTCTATTCATCATTTTTTCTATTTGTAATTTTTTTAACAAAATAAAAATGACCATTGATTGAAATTAAAATATAACGTATGAGAACTATATTTGAATAATTGATGCAATTCACATCATACCCTTCATCACACCTTTTTAGCAATATAGACAGATGGATTGTGGATTAAATATATGTAATTGTCTATAAATGGTAGATTTGGCAACGTCTGGGATTACTTTGTAATATATTAATCCTGAGACTTGGTAAATCTTAAAACCAATGAGTAATGTTTGGAGGAAAGTCTCACATGTTTTTTGCACCCCTGCTTGAGGTCATAAACTATGGTAATAAATACAGTGGTTAAACAAAATTCTTGTCTAGGGAAAGTGGAGAGAAGTTATGACCCTGAAATTGTATGTTAATGCTAAATTCATTTCTGAATACAGGTTAAATAAATACTATAATGTGCTCTTGGCATATATCATCTACCATCAATTATTATCAAGTCTCAGGGGAGACAGAGAGAGACAAAGAGAAAGACAGAAGACAATTAGATCAACTGAAATCCAGTGAGAAATCCCTATCGTCTTTGTCCTCAATATCTTCAGTGTATGTGGTCTTTCTTTGAGCAGGTCTTATTAATACATTTATCTGGGTTTCCTGTGTGTGTATGTGTGTGTATGTGTGTGTGTGTGAGAGAGAGAGAGAGAGAGAGATGAATTGTGAGGGAAGGACTTTAAACGCAATCATCGCCTTTTCTTCACCCCATTTACACGTTTAAGCACAACACAGCTCCACGAACACACTTTTAATGAGTGCAAGAAAAGACTGAAAGTGTGCGACTAAAACCAGAGGAGAAGTTTGGGTGGACACTAATTGCTATGTGTGCATGGTTAAGATAATTTCCAAGGGTTGTTGCCATGGTAATGCATGTCAGGATGTATTCCCCCCCAACACCTCCACTCTGCAAGCACACACAAACACCACTCACCGAGGATGAAGAGCATCTCCACCGCTATGTCGCTGACGATAGTGCTTCGATAGGAGGAGTCACACTCCGGGTCGTCGTGGTTACTGTCATCGGGGGAGGAGAAGCACACGTTGTATGGGACGGTGACGGCCACGTAAAATGTCGCTAGAAGGATTAACCAGTCCCACAATGCTTTAGAGACACTGTAATGAAGCAGGATGAAGCGAGACTTCTGGACCGATGCAACTTTATATTCAGGGAGAGAGGGCTTCGGGAAAACATTCTGTTCAAACACAAGACATTTTTGTTTATTATAAATTTGTACACCTGTTTTTTTTTATATAAAACATATCAGTCCCTATTCTCCTGTACCACAAATACATTATTATATATGTAAAGTATTGTTTTGCCCATACTTTCAGATAGTAACATGAGGAAGGTTTGATGTAACATTATCACAAGGTGTTGTTTTTTTGCGTCATATCTCAGCAAATCAGCTTCTCTCAATTCTGAAGGATTTTATACCTACTTTTATATATACTTTGAGTCATTGTTTTGTTGAATGGTAAAGTCGGTTTCAGTTAACTGCAGGTGGGATGTAGTTGCATGGTGTTGAAGTATAGAATTGTAGCCATGTTGGTTTGTTTTCCTTTCACCTGGAATAAGTCTCCCACATTCCCTGCTCCAAAACAACCCCAAACCATTATGCTTCCACCTTCATGTTTGACTGTGGGAGTGAGGCAGTCTGTTAACATCTCTCCAGTTTTCCATCTTACCTAAGTTCTTCAGTTAGAGACAAAAATGTCACACAATTCTAGTGTTTTTGCCTTTAATCTAGTTTGTTGCATATAAACAAAAGAACATCCATGTGTCTTAAAATGCAATAAAAAAAACTAGGTGTTTAAACACTTCTGACAGACACTGTAAATACAATATATTCTTTTGTTGCATTATTTATAAGCTGTGTTTTTTTTGTCTTATCTTTATGTCCTGCTTGAATTATGGTTGTAGGATTTGCAAATTTCACTGTAGTGTTTGTATATTGAAAATGTCTGAGATCAAGTCTTGTCTAAAGCCTTAATCCGGTGTCTGTGGTAATAAGAGGTAGTAATATTGGCGAAACCTTTTACCAAAGTGCATTTGACAGAATAAGTCAAGTCAAGTGTCTATCTATAGAGCTTTCCACAACGGACATTGTCTCACAGCAGCTTTACAGAATTTATGAGTTAAGGTGAGCGATGTGTATTAATCCCTGATGAGCAAACTATGGCGACTGTGGTAAGGAAAAATAGAACGATAGCATTGTGATAATATCTGGCCATGAACATAGCAACTGATTAAAAAAGAGATTGCTGGGTAAAAAGTTGTTTAGATGGCCCACTTCAGATGTACTTCAATCCACATCAGGTCTGACATTAGCCAGCAATTCAACAAATTCTCAACAACATCTGCAACAAAGGAATATTCCTGAATATGAACCCATTACTCAAAACTGACAGATAATATAAAAACAGATATCAATGTGGCCAACGTTTTATTTCCTTTGAAAGCTTGCCAGAAAGATTTATAAGGTTTTATCTTGAGACTAGAAGTGTTCACTGGGATGCCAGGGAGTAGAGGTTTATAGAGGGGACAGAAATGAAGCTTGAAAGACCATGTTATATAATGCATTCACAATATTTATTTGTAATATGCTGACAGAAATTGCATTCCTACCTCTATTTTTACTGCAGTATTTCCTCTGGTTCATATTTAATTATAGAAAAGAACCCCTTCTGGTTTAGGATACACCCACTAAACATATTTACAGATGCAGATGTTTGGAGATATGTAAATGCAATATTCTATTTATTTTAATTCAAGTTTATTTCTATAGTGCTTTTTACAAAACAGCTTTACAGAATGTAAAAAAAAGAGTATTTATCCCCAATGAGCAAGTCTGGGGTGACCTGGAGAGACTGTGGCAAGAAAAACTTCCTTAGATAATATAAAGAAGAAAAAGGTCCCCTGGTGGTCTAGTGGTTAGGATGCGGCTCACCGCTGTGGCCCAGGTTCGATCCCCAGTCAGGGAACCAACCCCAGCCACTCTTAGTGCCGGTCCCAAGCCCGGATAAATGGAAGGGTTGCGTTAGGAAGGGAATCCAGTGTAAAAACATGTGCCAAATCAAACGTGTGGAGGATCCACATCGGCGACCCCTAACGGGAGAAGCCGAAAGAAAGTTTTTTAGATAATATAAGGAAGAAACCTTTAGAAGAACCAGACTCAAAGTGAAGCCAATCCTCATTTGGGTAACACCAAGTGTGTAATTATAAATCATTTAAAACAATACATCGATCAGAGAGTGAGAATTATTATAAACACCAGAGTGTGTGATTATGAGTAATGTCCTTTCTACAGTCTAATACAGTTAGTAGGAGTTGTGGAACCAGATGCTTCTTAGCTCAACATCTGAGTTCATTTTAGACTCAACACCAATTCCTCCATGCCTTTAAATGTTCAATGATGGAGAACTTACATAATGTTGAGATTATATTTACTAGAGTACATATTTTATATAAAAAAATATTTACATTATCTAC
The DNA here is from genome assembly GCF_014805685.1 of Silurus meridionalis. Lineage (NCBI taxonomy): Eukaryota > Metazoa > Chordata > Actinopteri > Siluriformes > Siluridae > Silurus > Silurus meridionalis. The sequence goes on from NC_060897.1 coordinate 6,212,995, forward strand.
TCTATATTAACAGGTAAAATCCATTTATAAGTTGTCAATTGTCATATTAGAGGTGGTTGAGAGTCCGTAAAGATCTGTAGAGGTCTACCCAAAGCAACATTACAGCTTTCAGGACTATCCATGGCATATGTAAGAGTTTTACAGTACAGTTTTCCAGTAATCGATATAAAGGAACTGAAACAGAGTATAAAATTTGTAGGAGAACAACATGAATCATCTCGGCTCTCTGAGCCAATTAAAAATGTGACGTGACCCGTGAGACATGTGACACAGATCTCAGTTACCAGCCAGCAGAGCGATGCAGAGTTAGAAAGTAAGGTAGACTAAAAGACAGAACAATCTAATAATAAGAACGTCGTCATGGCTACTCACGTTTGCCAGTTTCACTTTGTTTCTATTGGTGAACTGACTAGTCAGGTGGTACAGGACGCTCTGCCCCCGCTCGCGTGCACGACTGAGATGAGAGCTGCCGGACTTCCTGTTCTGATTTCCATCTTCTGCCAAAAAAAAATATATAACAAGTACAATTAACTATAAATGAAACTTATTTTTAGGTTTAGGTTGATTAAATTCGTGCCATACCCTGCGTCTTGGAGGAGTGGTGCATCTTTCCGTGCGAGTCAGTTATGTCTTTGAAGGAAAAGAGGAACAGCACCACTTCTCCTTTCTCATTTTTTATAGGCACAACATCCAGCAGACACCAGAACGAAGTTTCTAAGGAACAACAGAAGGATGCATGATATATTTAATTCTTCATTTTATCAAGTGTCTTGCTCACCTTCATATATTGCTAGTGCAAACCAAATGCTATAGTTTATCTTCTAAGCAAACAAAATGTGAACAACCTTCTCTCATTTATTTTGATACCTTCTTTACGGTTCACATTCATGTCTCCATTACACACTATGGCAAAAACATCTGCTGTATATCAACACTTCTATTCACCACTGATGAAAAATGCGTGTTTAGGATGTGTAATGGTTTTATTTTTGCATCTCTAACCTATTCAGAGATTTCATAATAATCAAATATTTCTCAGTGTGAAATCTCAGTGTATTTCAACATAATCACGTCACGTTACGTATAATCACGTCCACCCTTATCCAGGATTTTTTCAAATGAGCAATGGACAGTTAAGGAACTCTAAACCTTTCAATCCAAAATCCAATGTCATGATTTGTTCTTCTTCTTGCTTTTCTCTGACTTGAAGCAGCAGTTCCACACAAAAAAATAAAATAGAAAAAGACAATACAAACTCCCACACTGTTATCCTTAGTATATTCTATCCAAATTTTATGTTATATAAAACACAATGGTAAACACTTGCCCATCAGATATTGGTATAAAATTCACAGCTGTTATATAAATGACAAAGTTATATATATATAAAATCTATTTTATCATTTGTTTAAATACATTCCAGATTTTCTCTTGAACAATTAATTGATATAAACACAGATATGCGTAAAAACATCCAATGATCACTACACTACACTACACTACACTACACTACACTCTGTCTCTGGAGGCATATTGTGAAAATGTTGAAAAAATGAGAATTCTAATAATAAATAACAATAATATACCCAGCAACAACAACAATTTGTTTACAAAGTTTACATTCCTGAGAAATATAGCATAAAATATTCCAATTGCTTCTATGATACCAAACCTATGTGTTTATATCTTTTTTTTTGGTATTGTGTCACTCAAGCATATGCTGATGATTAATTTTGATCAGAATGATACTATTCAAGATTTCCAGAATGCCATGCTAGAAAGAATAGTAGATTTCAGTAGATAGTAGATAGTATATTACTATAATAGATGACTAGATTTTATACATCCACAAACTGGAATTCCTTGTTACTTAATCCAGTTCTGATTTCTATGTGGTTTTTGCACATCGCATTTAACATTTAGTCCTCATATCCTGTTATAATAACCGCCATTATTCTAAGAAGATGTTGCACTATATTTTGGAGAGTGCTTGTGAAGATTGAGATTCAATCAAAGGCGGTAGTAAAGGAACATTTTGGGGAAGAGCCACAAATGGCTGGAAAAATTAAGTGGTCAAAAACCCATATAGTGAAGTTGTGTCTTTATAAGCTATTCATCTAAATATAAAGCATGATTTAAGTTCCAGAAATGTACTCTACCGTTCTTCCTATAGTAACGGACTTCAGCCTGGTACTCTCTCTGGCCTTCCAAAGTCTTCTGCACTTGTTGTGTTACTCTCTCGCTTGTTTCTTCACCGTGCAGAAAGCGACACGTACACGTCTTCTTCATGACCTCGGTTCGGGCAAAGCCCGTCAGTTCACAGAAGCCATCAGAGCAGTAGACAATAGGATAACCACGACAGCCTTGTGCGTTTCCCAGCAGGAAGTTGCTGTCTATTAACATAACAGGGAACCAGAGAAACAGAAAGAGAAATCAGATGCTATATTGAGATTTTCTATCAGGTGATATAATAACAAGTGGACACACTTTTGGAGACTCAAGTGGTCTGAAACATACAGTAGACCAAAACATGTTTAAGACCTTAATTTTTATGTTTTTCTATGTAACTGAGATGAGCTCTAAAACAGGTTAATCAAGATCTTCCATTTCAACCCATGTAAACCTTCATAGAGTTTGCTTTGTGCACAGAGACATTGTCATGCTGGAACACTTATTGGTCTCCTAGTTTAAGTGAAAGGAAAACTTAATGCTACCTATAGAACTGTGTGCCTCCAACTTTGTGGTAACAGTTTGGGAAGAACCAAATATGACAGGAAAAGTCAGGTGTCTCAATACGTTTCTCCTTATATATATATATGTCCTTATATATATATGTCCTTATATATATAAGTCCTCGTGTATATATATTGAAGTAAAACTAGCAGATGACATGCATTATTTATTTATCATCTCTTCTGACAGCACATTCGAGACAGTAAAAATGTATCATCTTAACTTCTATTTCGACATAAAGTCCTACAGTACATATGAAGTCACCTATGAATCATATTATTCCTGAGAGATGTACACTATCACATGCCGGCCTTCCACGCCTTGTAGGCTTCATCTGCTTTTCTCTAAAATAAGACACTATCAATATCATGAAGATTAAGACTGTACAGAACAAAATGAAAACAAAAAGGTCCAAAATGCTCTTCCACTACAAAGAACTGTTCAGAACCATACACTTTGTTAAAGAAGCAATTACAAACTATTATTGTTAAATCATCATCATCATCATCATCATCACCAGCACCATGGTGGCAGGGGTGGGGTCAAGCATCAGCTGAGGACAGACAGAATGCAAGCAATCTGTCAAAAAATTGATAAGCCACACAATCACAGATAATTTACATGTTGAGCCAATTGCAGCACTGCCAAAAGTGCTCTTTCTATCAAGACATTTACGACATTTGGCAGATACTCTTATGGGATTTGAACTTGTGACCTGCCGATCCAGAGTCTAATGTCTTAACCACTGAGCGATACCCTCCATTAATTGTCAAAGTAAAAATAAAGGCTGGGGCAATTTCTTCCTAGCCCAGATGGTAGATGATATTGACAGTCTTGTGAATCATCATTTAGATTTAGTGTCCATTCCAGCCACACTTGGGACATGTCCATAACACGTCAATAGACTACGGTGAAATTCGAAAGATGGTGTGGTGTTTGAATGCAAATGAAGATGATGAACACTGACAGCTGAAAGTTAAGAGCCCTGCTCAAGGGCCTTTCAGCTGTCCAATCAGATGTCCAACATCATGAGTTATCAATTTCTACAAATGCCAGAATGTTTACTTCTGATTAAAGTAAAATATATTATTAAGATTTGAATTAAACAAAGTAATTAAAATAAACCCGACACGTATATTGACGGGAAATTTCAGGAGAAAATCTTCGGTTTTGTTTTGACAGTTTTTAATTCTAAAATTAAATTTTATTCCAAACTGATCCACCTCATTGTCCTAATTCCGCTTCCTTTCAGCTTTTTACTTCATTAGATAAATGAAACAGCAAGAAATCCAAACTGTGTGACCATGGCAACTTCATTTTCAGCTTACCCTCAGCTTTGCCGCTTAGACGATTATGTAAGACTTGTTCTGATGCGAGGGTTTCAGCATGCATGTGTATGTATGCATATGTGAGTGTGTGTAGACAGAGAGGGAATGAAACAGAGTTTACAAGTAGAGCTGGATGCTTCAAGTGTATTTCACCAACTCTTTCTCCTTAATTTATCAAAACATAATTAATTGGACGTCCATTTATGTTTCAGTGTAACCTTCTTTTTCACAGCCTCTCACTCAGTTATGTCATATTTGCATTATTTTCCATAAAAAAGTAGTAGTAGTTTAATCTGTGAGCAGGATTCGTTCTGTTCTCCAGATTTCTTCTCAAAAAGTGCACATCAGCTCACGCATGAACAAATAGGTTTCTATATAATAATTTGTGTTGGGAGATTTCCAAAGAAAAGTGGTAACCATTAGTGACGGAAGATCTGATCATTTTAGTGGCTTGGTTCTTTGAATCTCGTTTATCAAAATGAATAAATCTTTTTTAAATCATTTTGTTTTTTTTATCCTTTTGATCAGAAAGGAAATCAAATTTAACATTTTCAATAAGCAGATGCCCTAACATGCACACAAGTATTTTGACTATAGTTCCATTAAAATTAATAGCGTCAATTTGAGTCATGTGATAAAATGACTCAGACCAGAGGACTCATAACATAAACTACTGAATTCTATTAACGGTACATACTGTAACCTACAGAGATTTTTCGATGCTTTGCTCATTGCGCGTCCAGTAGAAAATGAACGGATTACTTTTTGAGACTACTCATTCTTCTGAGTCACATTAAAGATTTGTTCAAAATAAATGAATCGTTCATGAACGATACATCACTAATAACCATACAGAAACAGGTGATTTTGTGACTAATGAACCATATAACCAATACCAGTGTTTTTTTATTTTTTTTATAGATTTTAAAGCATGGAGCAATTATCAAATGGTCATGGTCGTAATCTAAAGTAATATCTGTGCATGGAACTGCTATAAACGACTCCTTGACAACTCACTGGTGCCAATTTCAGGTTTCTTTTACTATATAATTGTTTCTATGGTAACAAATGACACAGGGACAATTTTAATCACAAAAGGGCAGTGTGGAGAGGATTTTTGGAAGGAGTCTTTGCTGTCAGTGCTTTGTAACACTTATAGGTACAGCTATAACTTTACCAGAGGAGGGATTTACATTTCATTGTGTCTCATTAGCTCTAAGAAATGAAAAACTGAATAGAGACACCATTTTGCATTTAATACATGCTTATACCTGCTATAAGTCATATTACTTTAGCTAACTTGTTTAATGTTCCAAGAATTTGAATGCAACAATAAATGAAAAAAAAAATCTAAATATTGGTCTTTAAAAAGTGCAAAATTAATAAGTGAATTCTTTTGTTTCTAGGTTTTCCCCAAACCCTTCACTGGTTAAATCATTTTCCACCCAGGCTATTCATAACAATTATTTAATTGTTGCTATGCCAAAATAGAGAACAGAAAGTTTCTGAGCGGTGAGTAAACAAAGATCTATTTTATTCACTGGAGGATACACTGTTGCTTTGCTGTTGCATTATTCAGGTTGATTTAAACTGATGATTGGTGGGCGAATTCAAAATCTTCTTTGTTTTTCTGTATTTGGTTGTGCAATATGTGGGTCTGGTGAACGCTCTTCATGCTGTAGGACAGGCATTGGGAGAAATATAGCATGTCCCGCAGCCATCATCTCTGCATTTATCTGTGCTCCATTGTTCTCAGTGCTCAGGTCTGAGTGGGCGTGAAGAGATGACAGGCAGCTGCTTTTATTGTATCTGGGCACAATAACTCCTCCTGGTGTTTCTTAGACACGGTGGTTCAGGCACCTTCAGACTCACACGCACCCAGTTCTTTTCTTGTAAGCTAAGATTATACGGCAGAGGAAAACCTTTTCTCTCCTCTCCCCCTCACCTTTCCCCAGTGTCACGATGAAAAAGAAAAATGCATTAGTGCAAAATCTTGATGTCTATATTTGAGTAACAAGGATCAAAGATTACATGTAAAGGTTTTCGGCAAATCCATTAAACACGGGTTGTTTCATCCCGAGATGTGTGACCTTCCATCTCTTAGAGATCAAACTTCATAGCATCCATGGCATTTATGGGACTCCACTGCTAAAATCCAATCAATCTTTCCATGACTTACAGCTCAAATAAAGTTCTGTGTCATTTTTCTAATATAAATAATAAAAAATGTCTCAAATATCATACTTAAAGAAAAAAAAAAGATACGTGGGTTGGAATAAATCCTGTTCCGCTTCTTTCTATTTCTAACTGTAGTCATATTGCTGTATCCTGGTAACCCCGGCGATGGAAACAAGAACACAGCCATATGTTTCCTTTTTCAAATTACCATAGCAACTGGACACTAGAAATGTCTTGTCTTAATTTCACGATAAGTAATAATAATCAGTGAGACAGGTGGTGAGGTGACACTGGGCCCATTACTGACTGTTCTCATACTGTCACTCTCAGCACCGCCGGCATGCTAACACATGTTGTCTAGAAAAGTTAAAAAACAAACAGATTTATGCTACTTCAAAGAAGTTTAGCGCACACATACACACCGAATATAAGTAGAGGAATTTCTTCTAAATTTAAGTCAACATCCTGAAATCTGCAGTCAGGGATCTTACCTCTCTCTCTCTCTCTCTCTCTCTCTCTCTCTCTCTCTCTCTCTCTCTCTTTCTGAATATATATATATATATATATATATATATATATATATATATATATATATATATATATATATATATATATATAATTTTCATTAATTAATATATGTAATTGCGATTAATCGCACGATTGCCGTGAGTTAACTCGTGATTTATCGCAACTTAATCACTCAACATGGGCATGGACAAATATGGGTGCTTTATGCAAATATATGTTTATTATTAGTGAAACCAAACTCAACATAGAGCACCAAGACTGAGACTTTGGCGCATCAGTGTTTAATGATTAAAAATTATTTTTCAGAGGTTTTTTTTATATCTGAGTAAATAGAGGATATCGTGAATAAAATGTATTTTGCCTTAAAGGTTTTAATTTCACCTCTTTTATATAAATTTATTTATATTTTAAATAAAAATGGTCAAAAAGAAATGCATGCTGCATTAATAGTGTGTTAATAAAATGAGCGCTATTAAAATTAATTTGCGTAAAATGCATTACTCATGCGTTAATTTTGACAGCCTATATATATATATATATATATATATATATATATATATATATATATATATATATATATATATATATATATACTCTGATTCAGAATGGGTGTAAATTTTCATTTTAATGGTTGGAATAAAAGCTTCTACACACAGGCCAACATTTCTTTCAATATTTTTTCTAAAATCAGATAAACACTTAAATTGAGGTAATAGCAGATTATTTGCAATTGAACAACATTTGACACAGTAGGTGTCTGTATCAAGCACACAATTTTGTTGATTACTAAGATACCAATCTCAAGCTGTTCAGTCTTCTTCCATACACAGAGATACAGAAACATTAGTATTAGTATAATACAAATTAACTTCAACTTGTATTAGTAAATAGTAATACATAAAACCCAAATGAGATGAAAACTATTCATATAGTCATATTTTTTTTATTTATGTGTAAAATGTGTGTAATATTTGGTATTTATTTGTTCCCTGCACCTTTGGCTCTTTAGTAATCAGCTATGATCACAGCTGGATTAGCTCTTGTGTGTATGCTCTCCACTCGTATTCCTGCCTGCATACACACACCTACAGATTTTCTTAGTCATTCAACCTCACATGTCTCTCCCTCATTATATCTATCGCACCTCTGTGCTCTGTTTTAATGAGTCACACTCTGTTATCTAATAAATTACTGTGAGACAAAAACAGCCCAATGATGAATAACACCAAAATAAATAATCAGAATCTATACTATACTATATATGGTTCCCTGGTGGTTAGGATGCGGCGTTCTCACCGCTGCAGCCCGGGTTCGATCCCCGATCAGGGAACCAACCCCAGCCACTCTTAGTGCCGGTCCCAAGCCCGGATAAATGGGGAGGGTTGCGTTAGGAAGGGCATCCAGCGTAAAAACATGTGCCAAATTAAAGGGGAAGAGCGCGAGAGAGAAAAGGAGAGAGAGTAAGACAACGGAGCTGCTGAACTAACAAGTACGACCTGTTCTTCAATTGGTGTAACGAAGCTAATTAGGTGTTCAACCCGAACCCTGGGTAGTGATAGTTTCCGTGCAGAGTTGGAAACACATCAGAAAGACGTGGACATCGCCTCTGACAAACGGAGATTTAAGTTATGGTTTAAATTGTGTTGTGTGTCTATATTTACATTATAGAATTGCATTTCATTTTCTTGGTACCGGTTAGTAATACATTTAATTATAAATAGAACACATACTCAAATTGATTAGGTTTAATATTAGAGGTTTATTTATTAAAAAGAGCTCAGGTTAGCCACCCCATTATAGCCAGTAACGCTAGGGGCCCTACATATATACTATAGAATCCGAATCTATTGTTATATTACTACTAAAGTAAAAACTACTACTGTTTTCCTTTTTTAATTGGATACACTCTACAAAAACCAACACATTATTAACTCTGGTCCTTAAACTGCCTATGAGGATGGCTAAACTTCTTGACGTCAAATTTAAATGGCCAATCAAAGCATTGTCAGTAAGCCAAATAGTACTTAATGAGTTATATACCACATATGCAGGTGTTCCATTGTGAAACATTAGTTTGTTGAATTTGATACATAAAGATATGGTTTACATGGGTTGGAGTGGCCTGCTATATAGCTCTGACCTCAACCCTATCAAAAACCTTTGGGATGAACTTGAACACTGACTGCACCCCAGGCTTCCTCACCTCACCTACATTAGTACATGAATATACTAACACCTTTATGGATGAATAATAATACATCTACTGAAACACCTTCCCATCTTCCACTGTGTGGAAAAAAATATCTGGTCTGACTAAACCAAGATTGACTGTGTGGCCTTAATTCTGTTTCTGCTGGCAGGTCTACCTCTAAACGCTATTCGTCCACTGCAAATGAGCCAAAAACGCAGCTGCACGACTTGTGTTCAAGCTGCCCAAGTTCTCCCACACAACCCCACTGCTGCACTCCCTCCACTGGCATCCAGTAGCTGTACGCATCAGATTCAATACCTCAGACATCATCATTTCTTACATTGCCTCACGCTGCCTGAGATCCTATAGACTGCTCGACTGGTACCATCTTCTCTCAGGGTAAGAGGTAAGTATACTTCAAGGCTCTTTTCTTTATGTCACTCTGGAGAAGGGCGTCTACTAAATGTTGTAAATGTAAAATCTAAACGTTATGTCTGGAGCAAACCAGGCACCACTTATCACCTGCCCAAACCCATCTCAACAGTGAAGCATGGTGGTGGCAACATCATGCTGTGCAAATGTTTTTCTGCAGCAAACTCCAGAAATATCCTCAATAAATAAATCTATTGCACAGTGCACAGGACCTCAGTCTGGGCTGAAGGTTCACCTTCTATCATGACAATGACCCCAAGCACACAGCTAAGATAAAAAAGGAGTGGTTTATGGACAACTCCGTCACTGTCCTAAAGTTTCCCAGCCAGAGCTCTGACTTGAACCCTATTGAACATCTCACTTGAAAGTGGCGATTGTCCAACTGTCCCCATCCAACCTGACCCAGCTTGGGAGGATTTGCCATGAAGAATGGCAGAAAACCCCTCAAAACAGGTGTGTAAAGCTTGTTGCATCATACCCACAAAGACTTAAGGTTGTAATTGCTGCCAAAGGTGCTTTAAATAATTACTAAGTAATTAATCTGAATACTTAAATACCCGTGATATTTTAGTTAATTTTATTTACAAAAAATGTTAACAATTTCTAGAATTCAGTTTTCCCTTTATCTGGTACAATGTAGATTAACGAGAAAAAAATAATTATTTGAACGATTAAAGTGTCAGGCTGCAGCATAACACAATTTGAAGAAGTGAATGGGGTCAGAATGCTTACTGAATGTACTGTACACACACATTGAAAATTGCATAATTCACACATTTCCATAAATTAACCTACTTTTAAGGTAATTTGAATAGGACACCTTAGTTGAAACCCATTAAAAATAAGAGAACTAGAACACAACCACAACACCCCCCCCAATCACACACACACACACACACACACACACACACACACACAAACTCAAGCTAACTTTGCATTAATATCTAAAAACAAAGCAAATGCAAGACCCTTGAGCAACTATTGTGCAAGTCGAACTGATCATTTTGCTGTTAACATTAAAAGGGGAATATGAAGCAATTTGAAGGTTCTTTTAATTTGCTTATTAAAACAACACTGTAAATAATCCTTCAGATTACTTGCTGGTTCCTGTACAAGACATATCTTAGTCACTAGCATGTAACTTAAGAAAACAAACTGGAAACTAAAAAATCCTCAGTTCAGACAACTGATTAATATTTAGGCTTTTTTTAAATGACAAGGAAACTGACTGTAAAAACATAAACAGAAGATTTCTTCATCATCATCATCATCCCAAACCCCAGATATATATATATCTTCTTCTTCTTCTTCTTCTTTCGGCTGCTCCCATTAGGGGTCGCCACAGCGGATCATCCGTCTCCATACCACCCTGTCCTCTACATCTGCCTCTTTTACACCAACTACCTGCATGTCTTCCCTCACCACATCCATGAACCTCCTTCTTGGCCTTCCTCTTTTCCTCCTACCTGGTGGCTCCATCCTCAGCATTCTTCTACCAATATAATTCATGTCCCTCCTCTGCACATGTCCAAACCATCTCAATCTCGCCTCCTCACCTTGTCACCAAAACATCCTACATGCGCTGTCCTCTAATAAACTCATTTCTAATCTTATCCATCCTCGTCACTCCCAACGAAAACCTCAACATCTTCAGCTCTGCTACCTCCAGCTCCACCTCCTGTCTTTTACTCAATGCCACTGTCTCTAAACCATACAACATCGCAGGTCTCACCACAGTCCTATAAACTTTCCCTTTCATTTTGCAGATACCCTACTATCACAAATCACTCCTGTCACTCTTCTCCACCCACTCCACCCTGCCTGCACTCTTTTCTTCACTTCTAACACACTCTCCATTACTTTGCACTGTTGAACCCAGGTACCTGAATTCCTCCACCTTCTGAAGCTCTTCTCCTGCAACCGCACCACTCCACTGCCCTCCCTCTCATTCACACACATGTACTCTGTCTTACTCCTACTGAGTTTCATTCCCCTTCTCTCCAGTGCATATCTCCACCTCTCCAGGCTCTTCTCAACCTGCTCCCTACTCTCACAACAAATCACAATATCATCCGCAAACATCATAGTCCAGGGAGACTCCTGTCTGACCTCGTCCGTCAACCTGTCCATCACCACTGCAAACAGGAAAGGGCTCAGGGCCGATCCTTGATGCAGTCCAACCTTCACCCTAAACCAGTCTGTCGCACCTACTGCACACTTCACTGCTGTCACACTGTCCTCATACATGTCCTGCACCACCCTCACATACTTCTCTGACACACCTGACTTCCTCATACAATACCACAACTCCTCTCTTGGCACCCTGTCGTAGGCTTTCTAAATCCACAAATACACAATGCAATTCCTTCTGTCCTTCTCTATACTTCTCCATCAACATTCTCAAAGCAAATAAGGCATCTGTGGTGCTCTTCCTCGGCATGAAACCATACTGTTGCTCACAGATGGTCACCTCTTCTCTCAACCTGGCTTCCACTACTCTTTCCCATAACTTCATGGTGTGACTGATCAACTTAATTCCCCTGTAGTTACTGCAGGTCTGCACATCTCCTTTATGCTTAAAGATCGGTACCAGCACACTCTTCTCCATTCCTCAGGCATCTTCTCACCTTCCAAAATCCTGTTAAACAATCTGGTCAAAAACTCCACTGCCATCTCTCCTAAACATCTCACGCTTCTACCGGTATGTCATCTGGTCCAACCGACTTTCCACTCTTCATCCTCTTAATCGCTGCTCTCACTTCCTCCTTACTAATCCTATCTACATCCTGCTTCACCAACTCCACATCATCCAACCTTCTCTCTCTCTGATTTTCCTCATTCATCAGCTGCTCAAAATACTCCCTCCACCTTCTCAACACACTCTCCTCACTAGTCAACACATTTCCCTCTCCATCCTTTACTGCTCTAACTTGCAGTACATCCTTTCCAGCTCGGTCCCTCTGCCTGGCCAATCTGTATAAATCCTTTTCTCCTTCCTTAGTGTCCAACCTCTCATACAGCTCCTCATATGCCTTTTCCTTGGCTTTCGCCACATCCTCTTAACCTGCTGCCGCATCTCCTTGTACTCCTGCCTACTTTTCTCATCACTCTGTCTATCCCACTTCTGTTTTGCCAACCTCTTTCTCCTTATGCTCTCCTGCACTTCCTCATTCCACCACCACGTCTCCTTGTCTTCCTTTCTATTTCCAGATGTCACACCAAGTACTTTTCTAGCTGCCTCCCTCATCACTCCTGCAGTAGTTGCCCAATCATCCAACACCTCCTTAACACCACTGAGCCTCTCTCTGACCTCTTCCCTGAACCTCACACTACACTCTTCCTCCTTCAGTTTCCACCATCTTATTCTTCTTTCAGTCCTCACTCTCCTCCTCTTCTTCTTCGCCTCCAAAACCATCCTACAGACCACCATCCGATGCTGTCTAGCTACACTGTCCCCTGCCAACACCTTACAGTCTCCAATCTCCTTCAGGTTGCATCTCCTGCATAGCACATAGTCCACCTGTGTGCACCTTCCTCCACTCTTATCGTCACCCTATGATCCTCCTTCTTCTTAAAATAAGTGTTCACCACTGCCATTTCCATCCTTTTAGCAAAATCTACCACCATCTGCCCTTCCACATTCCTCTCCTTAAAACCATACCTACCCATCACCTCCTCATCACCTCTGTTCCCTTCACCTACATGCCCATTAAAGTCTGCCCCAATCACCAATCGTTCTTTCCTAGGTACACCATCTACCACTTCATCTAATTCACTCCAGAATCTTTCCTTCTCCTCCATCTCACAGCCAACTTGTGGAGCATAGGCACTGATGACATTTATCATCATCCTTCAACTTCCACCTTCACGATCATCACCCTATCAGAAACTCTCTTCACCTCCACTACACTCTTACTGTACTCTTCCTTCAGAATCACCCCTACACCATTTCTCTTTCCATCCACACCATGATAAAACAGTTTAAATCCACCTCCAATGTTCCTGGCCTTACTCCCTTTCCACTTGGTCTCCTGAACACACAGCATATCTACCTTTCTCCTCTCCATCATATCAGCTATCTCTCTCCCTTTCCCCGTCATAGTACCAACATTTAAAGTACCAACCCTAACCTCCACTCTCCTACACTGCTCCTTTCCCTGCCGTCTCTGTAGGCGTCTTCCTCCTCTCCTTCTCCTCCTTGACCAACAGTAGCCCAATTTCCACGGTACCCTGTCGGCTAACGATACCTGTGGCGGTCGTTGTTAACCGGGCCTCGACCGATCCGGTATGAAATTCTCATTTGTGATCCGCATATTTGATTTGGCACATGTTTTCGCTGGATGCCCTTTCGTAACGCAACCCTCCCCATTTACCCGGGCTTGGGACCGGCACTAAGAATGCACTGGCTTGTGCCTCCCTAATGGCTGGGTTATATATATATATATATATATATATATATATATATATATATATATATATATATATATATATATATATATATGAATAAATAAAAACACAAGAGCACATTACGACTGAAGCTATTAGAGTTCAGTAAGTTCCTCCTATACTCAGAGATTTCACAGCCTTTTCACCGGTCTCTTCATCCCTCTCTTTCCAAGAACGCAATTTGTAAGTTAAGCACAAATGCCCTCTGTATAATGTTAAAGAATAAAACATTTTGCTGAACACAGACTGAAGTTTGGATGAATTTCTCAGCCGGCAGGATTCTCGGAAAAGAGATTACTTTTTTTCCAGTAACAGGTCAGCTCATTATAAAATTCTTGACCCACACACATAGACAGACCTGGTGAACAACCACAGACGTTTGATAATCCAGACCTGAGAACAAGAGCTGGTCAGAAGCAAGGTGAGAGAAGGTGTTGATTTATTTTCTATAGAAGCAGGTCTGACAGCAGTTCCTGCTGCAGAAAATCACAGTTTTATACGATCGGCCTTGTTATAATACGTTATTGTTTCTATAGTAACTAGAGAGAGGAGAAAAGAGAGGCTGGTGATGGAAAGACGTAAGTGATAACATGAAGTTTTAAATGGATTAAATTAACTGAATAAATGTATGTAGTTCTTCAGGAAACAGTAAGTTGATAGTTAAAGGAATAAAAACTCCAGGAAGTGTTGTAATTGGAAAACTTCAGGGTGGGTTTCTTTGTGTCAAGCACCTTCACCTCACCTACATCAGTACCTGACTTTACTAACACCCTTAAGGCTGAATGAGGACAATCTCCAGAAGGACATGAGATTATTATAACAGCAAATGGGGACTTAATGTGGAATGGGATGTTCAAAAAGCACATATGAATCTTATGGTCAGGTGTCCACAAATGTTTGTGTATCTTAGGGTATTATATTTACTTCATCTGGTTTTTTTTTACTTTCTATTTTTATGTGCATTGTCTAACTCAGAAGTAAATCTGTTCTCAAACCTGTTCTTACTTCATTTATCTACAGCTAATAAATAAAGCTAATATAAGACTATATTCGACACAAGTTCTGCTACAATATGTGAGTAACATATTTTCACAAACGTTTGATTTATACATTCACCTAAAACAATATATAGATTTTTTTGGTTCTTTGTTGCTTTCTAAAGGTTGCCACACTACATTTTTTTTTAATTCTTATATATTTTTCCTTATCTTTATCTTTTATAGTTTATCTTATTTATAAAAAGTAATACATGCGCAGTCACTGTATAGATGACATGCCTTAAATTATGCTAATACTAACACAACTGAGGTGAGATCATTAAGTGTATTTTCACACTTTATTCTGATAATTAGCACTGTTTTCCTGTTCAAACGTTCTATTTTTTGAAAGAAGCAACATTATCTGCCAAAAGAAGAGCATCATTTCAAGTGTGAAATTAGTACAAAATGTCTACAAATAGGATACAAATAGGATCTTATATTTATTCGATTTTCTTTCCCATCAATTCTCTCATATAAAAAAATCTTGTTTTGTGTTCTGCTCAAACAGCTCTCAATAAGTGCAGATGGACCATGTCGATGTACTTTAGGCTTTAAAACTCGACCAGGAATAGCATAGACCAGTCACACTAAAGTACCTGCTCAATCCTTTCACAACAATTTCTTTGGCATTTTACAGCCTGTAATTGACCTTATTTTAATGCCCAGATGACGCTCGCATGTCCACAGTTTATTTCTGTGAGTCAGACAGTGCTTGTCCCAAACCCACTGACCCACATGAGTCACAACTGGTCTATTGGGGAGAAGGTCAGACAAAAGTGCAGCTAGGAAAACTGTAGTCAAGGAAGAAATTCCCTATGGACACAAAAGGATAAAGTGAAGAGTGTGCCCTGGTTGCAATGATCAGTTCTACTTAATACATTTGGACAACTGCAACTTCTACACTAGACACACACTTACGAGCACCCACACACAGCCACTCATCCAAGTCGTGACTGGAACACAGTGTGCACTTACACTGCATTTACATGCTCAACATGTTAATGGTTAATAAATGGCAAACTAGATTCAGTCAGATTCACTGTGTATAACGGTTAAAACTGAGCATGAATAATATCTTCTGAATGAATAGAATTACAAATAAGATCTGGAAGTGCCCAAAAAATCTCAAAGGACATCTGCTTGGAAAGAAAGGATACAGTAAAACTGAAGATATAATAGGGCACCAAGAAAAAAAAGCTCAGATATTTAATGAATAAATAAACATCCAGAGTTGTGAGATGCCTCTACAACCTGGTGAAAATTGTGCAAGCAAAATAAAGAAAATAATGGAAAAAAAATATGACCTTAAGATCTGTTCTGAATGTGAATATAAACTTGGAACATTTTGATCCTGAACTTTTAGTTTTCTTTCTGGAAACATGTTGGTGAGAATTTACTGCTTGATATCAAGGTCGAAATCAGAGGCATAAATACACCCACACTCTACAGATTACAAGAATGTAATGCTGTGTAACAAAGAACAGTGCACGGTTCATCTGGATTATTTATAGGAGTAATTTTTTAGACATAATCCAACAGCTGCATAGTTTATCAGTAACTTTTAATGGTCAGTCCAATGGATTCTGTTGTTAAACTTATTTTTAGAAATTAGTTAAGTAGTTAATACATTAAAGGTTTTCATTTAGACTGCGGTGTCAGGATTTTTAGAAGATGGGAGATGCAAGTGAAACAAGAAACATAACTATAAAGGCTTTAGAGCTCGCAAAGACACCAAAACAATTCAATGACAAAATGTTTACAATGGGAATTGATGGGTAATGTAGTGATTGTTCTGATTTCAGCATGCTCATGACATAAGGTTATAACTGATATATCTATGTTAATAATGCAGAACAATGGTTTGTTTATTTACAGTGGTATCTAATCAAGTAGTGTACAACAAATAAAAAGTGCAATTGGAATGATCAATCGGATATCAAAAACAATGATACTGTGCAAATGTTTTATGCATATAATTTTAGAATGAATTTAGTTATATATATGTTTATTTAATGATGTGCGCATTATTGAATCATTTTGTTTCCATGTATTATGTTTCCAACAAAAAATGTGAAATGTTTTGGAAAAAATATTTGTGCCAAAAATAAAGCAACATTAAACATTAAATATTACAGCTCAACAAAAAAAAAAAATAATTAGAATGTTTTCACATCAAACAACTTTTGTTTACTGTTTTATATTAAATATAGGATTATAGGATTTACTCAATGCATTCTTAAATGCTTAATTTAACTCTTTTTGAATACATCTCTGCATTGGGGAAGTGTGAGCAGGGTTGAGACCAACAGAATCTGGTTGACCCTGTAGTACCTGGACCTGAATCAGGCGATATCTCAAATGGTTGGCTGCAACCCCAAGCATCACCATTATCTCTTTAGCACATCGATGTTTGACAAGCCCGTTGGATGCTAATTCACATGTCCAACAACTAGCAGAAGAGCGGGATGCTTAAAAGTAGTCAATCTTGCAGTGGATGAATACCTGTATGGATGGTAGAATGGGTGTAGTGCCATCATCTGGAACTGCTAGATGAGGTGGTCATATTCCCAAGGCCCATAGGTTGGTCCAGTACTGTACGGATTATAGAAAATGCCTTGCATTGATGAACTGCTTGAATAGCTTGTTTTTACCCGGCACCAAATTTGACAAAGGGATATTGACAGATCCCTTGATGATAATATCTACTGAGAAAACGACTTTTTCCATTTGGATGCACTAATAAGAACTGGCTTGTTTGGGGCCCAGCAACATATCAGTGACTCATGGATACAATTCTCCATCCATACACTGCTTACCTCACTGCGTATTTAGAAGACTATTATTTATAGTATTGATTGTCAGCACCATGGTCAGCGTCTGTGGGCTGTCCAGAGATAGTTGAGATGGGCAGGATTAACAGCAAACCTGAAGAAGTGTGCACCCGGAAGTGTGGAAGAGCAGGATCCAGGCTTCCACTTGGGCCATGGGCGGGTACAATTGAGGAGACCTAAGATCCTAGAGCTAATTGGACATTATTGTAGGTTTGAACCTATTTATTCAAATGTCAGCAGCCCTGTGACAGATCTCACTTAGAAGGGAGTGCCACAGAAAATTGCTAAACAGTGTAGAATTGTGTGTGCATTTGTGCATGTGTAATTATAAAAACAACAGTAAAGAAAAAGTAAACTGGATAAATGTAAAAAAAAAAAAAAAAAAAAAGTTTTCCGCTCCATTGCAAGCATTCTGCATCACAGAAATATTATCTTCCCTTTTTGCTATACCAGAGCTTGCTGATCAATGTGACTGTTTTTGTTGTGAACTTTCCCACTTTTGATGGCTGTGGAGTTATTAGGGTCTTAACTCTTCTAATTATCAGTGAGATTTTTCTGTCCACTGAGTTTTCAGACTCTTCAGAGCACTTTGTGCTTTGTATTTAACATGATAACTGTTCTTTTTATTAACTAAAGTCAAGCCAAGGTTTCTTTCTTTTCTGAGATCTTTTCATTTCTTTGACACCATCATTTAGTCCACCTCCGCTGTTTGGGTGGGTTTTATATCATGCCACTAGCCTACTTTAATATGTGATTACACTTCTACTACTTACTTCTTTCCCCTTTTAATCAAGTCTGCTGTGTAAAAAGAAAAAAGATAAAGCAACTACTTGGGTCTTGTCTTTTTAGGTTTTTCCTTCCAGACACCATCACATATTCTCTGTATGTTAGACTTGCATCTTTGCACGATTGGACTCAAAATGGCGTCATAATATAACAAAAGGTGGGGAAAGATGTTTTTCTAACTGCAGTAATGTAAGTAAACTTTGTGGACATTCCATTACACTGCATTTAAACTAATAAAAATTCTCTTTAGCCCCCTTTTTTCTTTTTCTCACATAACATCATTAATACCACCTATTACTATTATCTTGCACATCTACAGTAGCAACAGCAATGTCAAACGTCTTAATAGGTTCTAAACTGCTTAGTTTAATGGGTTTTAAAAGGTGCTTGATAGATTGAAAGGAGTTTTTATTACACATTAAATCTATTAAGAGAATTCCCCATTTAGATGAAGTGCCATTACCTTAGAAAGGGTCTAATTGGTATGAGCTTTATGGAGTGCCGAGTCTTAATTGCTTTAACAACTCCCATGGCTCATTAGATGACTCCTCTTATATTCATACTCATTTCAACATGTCCTTTGGACATAGTGTACGTAACCCTTACATAATACATAATACATAATACGGTTTTACATGCCTAGCATTCAGTACTGAACTAATGAGCTGTCATTCAGCTCCTTTTGCGACAAAGAATTGCATGATGAAATGACAAGGAAAGGTAGAAGAAAAGAAAAAGGCTGAGAATGTCAGAAATAATGTCACTCACGTGAATGATAGATGTATCAAGTACCTATTTTGCATTTTTCCTCTAAAATTACATATTCAAATCTTTTTCCTGGGAGCACAATATTGAATAATGTTACTTAAAAATGCAAGAAGTAATGTTGAAATAATCCGCAGTGTTCACAATTCTGATGAAGATGTGGTTGCTTTTATCTTTTATGAATTCTATTTTTAAAATATATGCAGAAGAAGAAGAAGAGAACATCCAATCAGATTTTGGATTCTTTCTTCCCCCAAAAGACAACATGTAGACTACCAAGCTTTTGTTTTGATTCTATCTTCAAGAAAGACAGAAAACGAGAGAAGCAGATGAGAAAACGCTAAATGGCCAAATAGGGTCACTGTATGGTCAAAAGTATGTGGACAGCCAATCATAAGACCCGTTTGATCTTGTTAAAATTCCTGTTCTAAAAGCATGGCATTCTTCTCCATTCTGCATCACTCCACTAGACCTTTTCATGAATGGCTGTGGGGATTTGTACAAATTTTGTCACAAGAGCATTGGTGAGGCCATGTTTCTTGCTTTGCACACAGGATCATTGTTATGTTTGAACAGGTTTGGGCTTCTTAGTTTCAGCAGTGAAAAACTTGAATTGAAATCATTATAGCAAAGTCTATACAAAGACATTCTAGACAACCATGTGCCTCCAACAATGTGTTTGGTGTAGAACCACATGGTTGATTTAGGGGTAAGAATTTATATTTGAGGTACATCACACTACCACATAATCTAAACAATCCGAACAACAAAATCCTCCTTAACATAATTAAATCTAAAAGGCAGTGAAGAGGTTTATATTGAAGCAAAGACCCACCTTTAGGGACAGGACGTTTTTTCCTACCATTTAACTGCAAAAAAGATCACTAACAAAGACTATTTCATTCTTTAAAAATCCACTGAAAAAGAATAAATAGCTGCAAAACATGGAAAATAAACACAAAATGTATCATTTTCACTATTTCAGTGGCACTTTAAGTGCACTACTATGGACGAAGAGAAACAAAACACACTGAAAGGGCACAGCTTTGAGGTATGTGTTCTGTCTGTTAGTATTGAGTCTTTTTTCTTGGTTGTCTGCAGTGCAAGTGTCAGTTGCAGGCTTCTTTGAAAGAACCTTGAAGTGTTCCCTAAAGACATACTGGAGTTTTTAAAGTAATATTATCATCATTTATTTTCTTTTGTGACTGATATTAGAAAGTCTTGTTCACAGGCTTAGAAAGCTGGTCTCACATGGTCACCTCGCTCTTACACATTGTAATTTTTGTGTGATATGGTGTTAGTTTGGATCTTGAAGGCACTTAGTATTCATCTATGGAAGATTTTTTTTTCAGATGCTTCAGTTAACACTCACATTAATTATTGTGTTTTTTTAATTGGAGCTCCGACTGAAAGGGGTGAAACAGAACTACTGAAATGAGCAGTATTCAGAAACCCGAAACTAAATGACTACCTTTCAAAAGCGCTATTTATAATAAAATTTCCCCGGCATCACCAAGAACCTAATAAGAACCTAAACAATGGTGGATGCTCTGTCTATAGTGCCATGTTTAACATTTGATATTTCTTTTCCATATTGAGAGAATGGAAAAGAACCTTATTAATTTACATAAATGACATAATGAATGTAAATTAATTCACAATTTTCTAAAAAATAGTACATACATTAGACATGTGCATACAGCTTTTGAACATATAACATACAGTAACAAATCTGACATAATGAAATGAACCCAAACTGTTATCATAAAGCTGAAGGCACACAATTATAAAGGTGTCCGCAAACTTTTGGCAATAAGTGTACATAAAATACTGAGGTATTGTTACCCTGATGTCTAACTATATGCAATCTATCTATCTATCTATCTATCTATCTATCTATCTATCTATCTATCTATCTATCTATCTATCTATCTATCTGTCTGTCTGTCTGTCTGTCTGTCTGTCTGTCTGTCTGTCTGTCTGTCTGTCTGTCTGTCTGTCTGTCTGCCTGCCTGCCTGCCTATCTATCTATCTATCTATCTATCTATCTATCTATCTATCTATCTATCTATCTATCTATCTATCTATCTATCTATCTATCTATCTATCTATCTAAATCTGGTCTGAGGAAATTTTCCATACAGAGAGCAGAAAGGTGCAATTGTGAAGGAAATGATGAAGTTATCGTTTTTATTGTTTTGTTGTTTTTTTTGTTATTGTCCAAACAAGTGAATTTATTATACTAACACTACATTAATTACTACTATAAACGATTGGAGAAAAAAAGTAGTTAATTTTTATTTTTAAGAAGAGATAGCTGGTTGTGTTTTAACCTATGTAACAAGTTTTACCCAGAACCCATCGATGTAAAACCTTCATGGAACCTCAGAGAAGATAAAAACTGGAAAGTGCAGCTAGTTGTTCATAAGACAAAACAAAACAGACATTTTTACATTTCTGACATGACTTGGTCTTACAATAGGTATTTTTTTTGTTTGCTAACAGTGATTTGTTATTTAATGACAATTTTTTATTATACTCTCATTCCTAATCTCATATCACTGCATCCTTTATCAATAGGATTAATGCAAATTATAATCACTTCCTTAACAAGAAGCTAAAGGTCAGAGGTCAGGATGAACATAAACACAGGGATTAGTGCGGTACTCACGAGTGCCGTCGAAATGCTTGGCGATAGTGTCCAGGAAAGTATTCTGGGGGGCCAGAAGCCCCTTCATTACAGGCATTGCTTCGATCCACTTCTAAAATCACTCCAAGAAAAGCAGAAAAAAAGGAGTGAGGGGAAAATTGTGAAGAAAGACAGAGAGTGCCGGTTAAGAGATTGCGCTTGTGAGAAAGGAAGCTGGATTATAAGTGCTGATCCTTCCTGCGAGGTGCGTAGATAGATGTGCTGATTCGGATCAGCTGTCTTCATCCAAGATGCCGTTTGATTCAGTTTGTGCTCATATAATTCTCACTTTGTTGCCTGGACATACCCTGGTCAGTGTGAGGAAAAAAAAATCCCATTTCTTCAATCTATTTGACTTTCACTCTCTTTTACTCCGTTCTCAAGGCTTCAGACTGCACATGCACTTCACCGAAAGAAAAAAAAGCTCTTCTAATCTTTTCCTTTTTATTCATTTGGACATTCAGTCTTCTCCCTGCAAGTCAGAGTCTCCTCTGTGTTTTCTTTAATCAGCTTGATTTTCCTTGACTCTAGCTGCAGCAGGTGTCCACTCAGCATCCCTCCAATATTCAGCATCTTATTTAACACTGGTATCTCTTCTAGCATTCTCCTCCCTCCCTCCCTCCCTCTCTCTCCCTCCCTCCCGCTCTCTCCCTCCCTCCCGCTCTCTCTCTCTCTCTCTCTCTCTCTCTCTCTCTCTCTCTCTCTCTCTCTCTCTCTCTCTCTCTCTCTCTCTGTCCCACCCCCTCATTTGTTCTCTAACATACTCATGCTCTCACATTCTCTCAGTCTCTTAGCTATCTCTCCATTTCATTCTGCTTTTCTTTCGCCTATTGCCTTGTCAGTCTTTTAATATTGAAATCGCTCGCAGGAAATAATCTCATTTCTCTATAAACCCCCCAGAAAGATCACAAACAAATACAGTGATCCATTTGACTTAGCACATTAATTTAGATTAGAAAAAGAAAAAAAGTATAGGTAAAGTACTGTATCTCGCATCAATGTGACATATTTTAGCACGTTCCGCTTTTATATTTGATTTTATAGCCTGTTTGTTCGATGCCTGAGGTGATCTTTTAACTTTGACTACAGAAAAAGTAAAGATGAGGTCAAGACCCCATACACCACAGCACTGCACATTTCTCCTCATCTGATCTAAAGGCAGCTCTGGTGGTAGAATAGAATAGAATAGCCTTTATTTGTCACATATACATTATAGCACAGTGAAATTTTGTTCTTCGCATATCCCAACTTGCTCGGAAGCTGGGGTAAGAGCGCAGGGTCAGACATGATATGGCGCCCCTGGAGCAAGGAGGGTTAAGGGCCTTACTCAAGGGCCCAAGTGGCAGCTTGGCGATACCGGGGCTTGAACCCCTGACCTTCCGATCAGTAATCCAGCACCTTAACCACTGGTAGTGCCGGCTGTAATTCAAATCGGTTTCTATTATTGCACTCGTTTTCATACAAATTAATTTCTATAGCTGAATTCACAGGGAATATATAAGGACCCGCCATATTTCCTTACCCTAAGAATAAACAGATAAAATCTAAACATGCTAATTTAAATAAAGTCTAAATATTTACTGGACGTGTATAACGATTGATCTGCTGAAGAAAACATTCAATATATTTTTTCTTATTTAAAGAGAAGCTGCTGAGGGAACATCTGTTTATTGCAGTTACAAAAGACAATAAAAAAATATGTTGACACTGGACCATGATGCCTGTACGTGCTTGTTAAACAAGCGTCCATTCTTTTGAGGAAGATTTTAGAAAGATGGTGTAGGGATTTGTGCTTAATCAACTACAAGAGCATTAGTGAGGTCTGGGCGATTAGGCCTGATTTTCTAGTTTGTTTCAGTGGGGTTCTTGGGTTGAGGTCAGAACTTTGTGCAGGCCAGTGCACAGTGTGGAGTTTTCCCACACAAGACTTGACAAATCATGTCTTCATGCAGATGACTTCGTGCACAGAGGCATAATGAAACAGGCTTTGACTTTATAGAGACAAAGATGAAGGTAACTTTTTACTTTTAACTTTGGCTTTTTGTGGGTGTTCTACAAGATTGGATAAAGAGTGCAATATGTTTTCATGCGATGTGAATATTGAAAAATTGACACAGTAGAAGTGGGGGTATATAGGTATATGGTGCCACAAGCCCAAACCAAACTCTAGTGAGCACTACCAAGTTGCATGAGATAATTGGACAAAAGCATCTGCTAAATGCCGTAAGTGTAAATATAACAGCAAATGGGAACAAATGTGGGATTAGATGTTCACAAAGTACATGGTCACAAACTTATTGAACATAATATTTGTTATTGTTTATTTAATAAGGAACAGTTAATGGACAGATACTGGTTCTGCAAAGTTATGGACACAGTTCACAAACACACCGATCCCTTGTTCAATTCATTTCTTTATAATATGGTATGTAGTCTATACAATATGATACAACTCTGCCATCTTGTGGCTGCATGTAAAATTACACAACGGACTGTAATAACGACGGTGCTATAATGCAATGCATATGCATAAAATATTCATAATAACAGCTGAGTGGATTCCGAGTGGTGTTTTATGATTGATGCATTCCTCGTGATTCCCTGTGTGCAGGTTGCATCAGGTATTTCAGAGGTCTTTCGAGGTCCAGGTTGAGGGCTGTGTGCTCGGAATCGAGGCTGCTCTCTGCGACTCTCTTGCCCATAGTAAGGATCCCTGCAGCTTGATTGCGCGAGCTGTGCAGGAACTGCTGCAGTCGGTCCTGGTATCGGGTTTCGGGCGCTTTGCGCTTGCCGAGGGTGAGGATCCCGGCGGCGGCGTCGCTGCTCAGGCGGCCGAGTTTCCCGTCCGGGTCGGTGAGGTTCCGGTGTCCGGCGCGGCACAGCAACTCGTAGAGCGTGCACTGGTGCGGCTTGCGCGCGCAGCAGCTTGTCGTCATGGCCTCGGCGTCGCAGGTGAGCTGGACCAGCAGCGCGAGCAAGAGCACCTTCTGCTCAGGTGAAGGAAACAAGAGAGGGACAAACAACAGAAGTCAACTTGCTCCAAACCATTGCTCAAAGACCTGGACTGTCTAAATTCCTTCAAACTTAATGATTTATCGTCTTTGAGCTGATTTTCACACACATATACACCGACCAGACAAAACATCTGACCACCTGCCTAATAATATTTTGGCCCCCTTTTGCTTCGGATCAGTCCTGACCCGTTGAGCATTAACAGCATTAACTTCTTCAGAAATTTGAGCTACAGCATCTTTGTCTGTTGGATCCTCCTGACGTGCACCAATGAGCCTCGGCCACTCATGACCCTTTCGCAGGTTTAACACTGTACCTTCCTTCGACCACTTTTGATAGATACTGACCACTGTAGACCAGGAACATCCAACAAGAGCTGCAGTTTTGGAGATGTTCTGACCCAGATGTCCATCCAGCACAATTTTGCTCTTTCCAAACTCGCTCAAATCCTTACAATCGCCCATTTTTCCTGCTTCTAACACATCAAATTTAAGGACAAAATGTTCACTTGCTGGCTAATAAATATAACCCACCCACTAACAGGTGCCCGTGAAATTCACTTCACCAGTCAAATTGTTATGTCATCATTTTATGCCTGATCCATGTATTTTTTTTCTTCTTAAAAATCTAGAAGGACAATTGTCCAAAATGTGTTTTAGCATTACAATGTCCCTTCACTGGAACTAAAAAGAACAAACCCAAACCTCCTCCAGCATGACAACCCTCAACCCCTCAACATCAATGCTATTGTGGATGACCGAACCCAAATTCTGAACAATATAATGGACACTTCAGCTGGCGTTCAATGTACAAGTTTAGTGCCTATAAGTTTGTTCCTTATAAGTGAGCCAGTGGTGACTGAGGCAAAAAAAATCTCCCTGAGACGGCATGAGGAAGAAACCTTGAAAGGAACCAGATTTAAAAATGAACCATCCTCATCTGGGTGACACTGAATGTCCATTCATTTCAGTTGCATCTTTGGGGTGAAGTATTCAGTACTGGACCCTTAAATAAAGAACTGTTCATGCAAACCGTGGTCATGAGTCAGTGTAGCAGACTGTTGGTATTAATTACAGATTAATTACAGATTAATTACAATTACTTATACAAACTTTTTGATTTGTAATTGTAAATGATTTACACCTTCTTATGAATCAACCATGTCTTACATATGTTACATAAACCCAGTGGATTTAAATATGTTTCAAAGAAATTTTTCCACTGGCTCGACTATGTGTTCAAGTGTTGTGAATACAATAGATGGTTTGATTTGTTTAGTTATACATCATTTGTAATTTGTATTCACTATTGTAAGTTTTGGCAAAGAAGAGTTATAAACTCACAGTATATATAAATATATAAAATAATAAACAATTAGCTAAATTGGCTTAGGGCTGAAATTCCCATGAACAATTACGCTTCCACTTGTCAATCAGTGAACAGATAATAACCTCAATATTGATGGAATAATGAAAGGACATTCTGTGTCACTTACTACCACATACCATCTCAGGGTGATTTTCCTTATCACTGCTGCCACTATAGACATATATAAATATATATATATATATATATATATATATATATATATATATATATATATATATATATATATATATATATATACACTCGTGGAGGGTCTTAGAAAATCCGTGAATTTTGGAAGCAATGGTACCTTAGTAAATTCATCTAGACATTATGTCACTTTAATACAATGATGTGTTTTAAAAGATTTATGACATTTCTTAGTGAAAACATAGTTTGAAACGTTATTCCTTACATTTCTGAATCCCGCTGCAGATTTTAAGATATTCCGCAATTTGCTCTTAGTTAGGTTCCTAACCCTAACCCTAAACCTAACCCTAACCCTAACCCTAGAACCTGCAAATGAAAACATGCTAATTTTCCGAGCCTCAAATTATCAGCGGTTGACTATATATATATATATATATATATACACAGTATTTATATACACACATTCTATAAACAGGAAGGAGCACACATAAGAAAAATACAGTGTCAAATAAAATTGTCAAAAGGACCATCCCTTGAATATATGAATGTTTTTTATTAAAAGGATTAAAGCAACAAAAACCTTAATGTTTAGAATAAATTACTATTTTAACACAAAAGCATTCAAGGTTTAATAATAAAAAACCTCCACTGTTCTAAAGAAACCAACATTCAAACCTGTTTTACATATTTATATCTCTGACACACTCGCATCCCACCTTATAAACCTGCTATTATGTAAAAGCTTATTCTCATTCTTATTATTATGTTAAGCTTATTTAATAGGTTAACTAATAGACTCATAGAAAAGCATCAGTAAGCTGTAGGCATGGACCAGTCAGAACCTGGTCTCGAAACAATGAACTATTTTAGAATTTCAGGTTCTTGAAATATGGATGATGTTTTATGAGGACTTTTAGACATTTTATTGAAATCTACATAAAGTCTATTTTTTGTCAGATTGGAGCAACTTTGACCCTTCAATTGTTTTCTATTTAGTAACTCTGTGATACCCTAGTTTAGTAGGTTGCTGAAATACTGCCACATGAAAAGTACTGTATAGAAACATACATTTTTATATTTGTTACATATAGAAATGCTAATGTGTCCTTTGTTAGGGAAACACACTTTTCAAATGGTTAGACTTTTTACCTCAGAGTGTGGCTTGCATAAAAAACAAAGCAACATTTTATAGACGTTGTGTCTGGTTCCTTTCAGAAACCCTGCCATCAAATGAACATCTGTAGAATAGACCTTTCACCTTAAAACTCTACTTTTTTAATGCACATCCCAGAACTACAAGTGTCAGACATGTTTGGACGTCTTACCTTAGCCAAAGCCGCACCCGGGAGTCTCATTGCGCCTCTTTGCTTGATTTGGACATGTGCCATTCTAGAGTAAGGGCTCTTAATGATCTCTGTGTTCATGTGAAAATCAGAATTGTTTATATACCATAGCATCTGCGTATTGCTGACGTAGCCTGATGAAATTTTCCCTAACATAAGCCGAACACCTGATGCCACTACTCTGGCCCGTTTCCTTTATTCTCACGCTGCTCATTTAAGAGCTGGATTGTGACACTGTCAGGATGCACTCAATGTTTTGATCATTAACAGGCTAATCGGCATGCACACACTTCAGGTATCCATAGAGCTTCATGAAGACTTCTGAGGTGGAATTTTGTGTGCTTTGTTAACACATGCCATTGAGTCTGTGATTAGCACTAACAGGGGCGAAATGAAAGAAGAGAGGAGTCATCACACAGCTGAAGAAGCTAAAGGGTAATGAGGATGCAGGGAGGCAGGGTGCTTTTGTCTGCGTTAGAGAGTTGCTCATGTTAATGACTGTTATGTATCGCTGTATTGAGAGTTACCACCTTATTCTAATCATGCGCTTTCACAGGCATCAACGTGTACATGGACGTAGATGATGTGAACATATTCTAATGCTCGTAAAAAAAAATTTCGCTATTTATTTTGGTGGGATTAAGTCTTCACATTACAAATATAATCTTCACTTGAAGATTATATCTTTATATTTTTTTAAATAATCAAGATATGCTTTGATAGAATCTGATAATGGAGATGTATAGATATTTCCAATCCTTATTATACAGATGCAGAGTCTCCCAGAGTTCCGCTGGTTCAATTTATGATTTTTTCAATCTTAAGTTGACGATATTGTAAAAATATAAAAAATTTCGTGTGGCAGGCAAACATAGCAGCATATGTCCCTCTGTTCACTTGAGAACCAGCACTCTTTCATGTCCCCAGTGCCACATTCATATATACTGTATAGTCTTTACAGTATGATGCTTAAAACTGCTTTTTGTTTTGCAAAATTATAAAAATTGCTGTTCTGATAAATTATGTTCTATAATTTTTTAATTTATTAATTAGAGTAAGTTTAATTACAGTATACTACCCCATACTGATGACCATTTTTTAAGACTCCTGGGTAGGCTAGGACACGTCTAGACTTTTCTAGATATTCTAGATTTCTAGATATAAGTTACATCGGGGTCATGGGTGCGCATCTCCAGTCTGGAACTAACTGTATATAACAATATTTAGCTTCCAATTTGGTATATTAACTAGACTCCACCTCAAATCTTTTATTGAAGCCTCCACATAGTCTACTTTCTACAAATAGATATTTTCTTAATCATGATGCTTTATAATACAGCCATATATTTCGTTTTTGAATTTGTTTTATTACTCAAAGGAATATTTGATCTTAACCACAGAAACGGTTTTTGCAAATTTCCTGAGTCATAAAAAGATGGGCGAGTGTTCGAAGACTGTTTAGGAGGTGTTTCAAAGTGTTAACAGGTAACAAAAGGTGGCAACAATAAAAGAAAAAACCATGCACTCGCACACTTTACACTCTCCTGCAGTATTCGTGCAGAGATTGTGACACTTTTCGCGCATTGCATGTTGCAGAAAAGCTGCATCACGAAGAAAGCGAGGGCTTTGAGGTGTCTGTAAAATGACAAGCTGTATTATTGTCTTTTTGAATCTTAGAATAGAGAATAAAAGGACCATAGTGTGGGAAAGACTGGTTTATGGCTCTTTATGGCTAATATATACTATAAGTGGCAACAGTGGGCGTTCCTAATTATTCAACTATATACAGATAAAACATGTTTCTTAATGAATGAAAAATGATCTCATTTGGCAAATTGTTGTGGTATAAAAGAAATAAAAAATGCTGCATTGCACACAGCGTTAGGAAAATGAGCGACTCTGGAGTGGTAGAAATAGCTCCATGTTATATCAGATCGTATTACACCACCCAGTTGCTGATTTGTTCTATATATTATGTCTCCAAAAGTTTGCAGACACCTGACCATAAGAGCCGTATGTATTTTTAAACATCCCAATCCACATTTAGTCACTATTTGCTGTTATAATAAACTCCAATCTCCAGGGAAGATGTTCCCCTAGATTTTGGAGTGAGCTTGTGGAGATTAGTGATCATTCACCCACAAGGGTGTTAGTAAAGTCAGGTTGTGATGTAGGTGAAGTGAGGAGGCCTGGGGTGCAGTCAGTGTTCCGATTTATCACAAAGGTGCTCAATCGGGTTGAGGTCAGAGCTTTGTAGCAGGCCATTCAAGATCTTCCAGTCCAATCAAGGAGTGAAAGCATACTACTGCTTCCAAAGACATCCTATACAATCGTGTGCCTCCATGTGGTAACAGTTTAGGAAAGAACCACATTCGGCTGAAAAATTAAAGTGTTCCAATACTATTGTCCATATATATATATATATATATATATATAACACACACACACACACACACACACACACACACACACACACACACAAATGAATTAGCTAATCAGAAATTCTTGACTGTGTAAGAGCTGAATTGATGAGTGCAAATAAAAGACAAGAAACAATTAGTTTTGGTGCCATTTCACTTTTTATAATATATTATGGGCTTAATGAAAGAAATCAAACAAGGTGTTATTCTGCAGATGCCAAAACACCCTATTTGGCCATTGACCTTTTGGCCTATTTGTATTCCAGTGACATCTTGACTATGGGTACAGCAGGACATACTGTAATTATAAAACAACTGCAATAGTAATATTAATACCTACCCACAATACTTACAGTAGTTATTACAATAGTCACTTTGTTCACATACAGCGTGAATTGTTCCGAGCTAGACTGTAAAGTGTCCTTTAATTTGTTCTAAAATTATTGACTGGATTCATTCACAATGTCAATTATTTGCTTGTTTGAGTGTCTGTGCTGTAGATCTTTTTTTTTTTTTTTTACTTTGAGTTCAGTCTGTCTCAAGTTCAATTCCAGTTCAAACACTATGATCAGAAGGACGCACAGATAACACACCCTCACACACTGAAAGAAAACCCTGGATAAAAGCCCGAAGGACAAAAATATAAACAGAAAATCAAATCAAATATGAATGTGTTTATCTTTGTGTATGTACGAAATGGAACATCTGTGTGCCTGCCCTTGATTTATGTCATTCTTTATTATATTTATTACTTCTTTTAAGTATTATTACTCTTATAAAATTTATGGGACATTCCTAGCATTTGCAGCTAGTACGCTTTCTAGACTTCCAATGATGGGAACTTGCATTCAAGATTTCAGGTTTCATTCTGGATTAGGATTAAGCGTTAGGTTACAGTGCGAGAGGCTCAGATTCGAGATTCAACCAAAGTCGAAACAGTAACATAAAGCAGACATTTCCATCGTGTCATTACCTCAGAGCTACCTCGGTTCTTGGCTTTCCACTCGTCTAGCAACTAGCTGAAGAGACAGAACTCTAGACCAGTCTGTACAGACCTGCTTTCTTCCACTGCTTCTACAGCCATTTTCCTGTGTACTTCTGTGCCCTCAAAGACAAGGTCTTTCCAAGGTCACCTTTTCTGTCTTGTTTTCTCTGTCTTCGTCTTTCTGTCTGTCTATTGCTCAGTAGGTATATATCAGTGGAGGGTATCTGTGTCTGTGTTGGGGTAGTCTGTCTCAGGGATGGTGTGTAGGGCTCCGGGGGCCCGAGGGTAAGGAGGCAGCAAAGGCGAGGCCGGTGATGTGGAGGCTCCGTTCTTGGCCAGGCCACAAGAATGAGCGGCGTAGTGGATCTGCTTCAGTGTGTCCATCGCCTCGGATTTGGCGTGCTTCAACAGGTCCGCTTGGCCCTGAGACACAGAGGGACAAATATTTAGTCATTTTAATATTTACAGGTGTCAAGGTCAGTGTTTTTTATAGATTTTAGTACCATTCTGGGAAAATAATCAGTGATGAGGTTGTGTGATATTGCCCCTGAAACCCCATGAATTACATTGGCCCCTGATCCCATTGTTGGTGTTGCTTTGAGGTCCTACAGGAATATCATACATGACGGACACACACACACACACACACACACACACACACACACACACACACTCTATAATCAGTGTATATATAATATATATATATATATATATTATACATTACATACATTAAACTATATGGACTAACGTATTGGGACTTTTCCAGCACATTTGAACAATATGACTGGGACACCTGACTTTTCCTGCTGTATGTGGTTCTTCCCCAAACTGTTACCGAGTTGAAGGCACACAACTATATATGATGTCTTTGGATGCAGTAATGAATATTTCCCTTCACTTGAACTAAGAGATCCAGATGTTCTCCAGAATGACAATGCCCCTGTAAAAAAAAATCCAGCTCCATAAAGATATGCTTTACATGAGTTGGAGTGGAAGATCTTGAGTGGATAGATATATAGCTCTGACCTGTACCCTACTGAACACCTTTGCGATGGGTTGTAATGCATTGTGGCTGAATGAGCACAAATCTCCACACAAATCTAGTGGAACATCTTTCTTGAAAAGTTCAATGCATTTCATTGTTGTTTGTATAGCGCTTTAAACAATGGACATTGTCAAAACAGCTTTTACAGAGATACAAGAATTTTGTTTGAACAGTTTTGGAAGTTTGTTCCTTGTAATTATAAGTTTGTCCCTTGCAATTGTGGCAAGGAAAAACTCCTGAGATAGTATGAGGAAAAAACCTTGAGAGGAACCAGATTTAAAAAGGGGTGACACTGAATGTCCATTCAATTCCATTATAACAGCAAGGTGATTTAAAATGCAGAATGAGGTTCTCAGAAAGCACAAATGAGAATCTCATTCTCTGGTGTCCAGAAACATTTGTCCTAATATTGCCATATTAAAGATTCTACCATCCACTGTCGATTCCAGTTATGAAATGTCATCTTCGTATTTCATTATTCTCGAGATGTAGTACCTGCCTTTTGCCTGCAGGTGACACTGCAGTACAAAAAAATCTGTGTTTAGACCGCAACACTAACTGTTTTAATCGTCCTTCAAGTCCTTCATAAATCCTAGTTGCAGTGCTTTCTGGGGATCACAGAGAAGATGAAGAGATGCCAAGAGATGTACAAGGACAAAACAGTCATGGAAAGACATGCTGAGTGTGCTTCTCTGTGTGTGTGTGTGTGTGTGTGTGTGTGTGTGTGTGTGTGTGTGTGTGACTTGGTAGGTGTATGTACATGTGAGGAATTGGATTGAATGTGATTTCGTGCTAGTGGTGTGTGTGTGTGTGTGCGTGCGTGTGTGCGTGTGTGTGTGTGAGTGACTCAATAAAATCTGTCCTTGAATGTTTCATTTGGCTTTGGATTAATGAATGGAGATGCCTGATCATATATATATATATATATACACACACACGCACACCCATGCACACACACGCACGCACACACACACGCACACACACACACACACACACACACACACACACACACACACACACACACAAAATCCTCCTTATAGAGGACACTGTGCCCCTTTTCACCATATCTATAGAAAGCATCTTAAATTCCGGACTACGACAAAACTAACTTTAGTCTTGTCTGTATGTTCATATGCTTTCAATGAGTGAGAAGAGAGGAGAAAAGATAAGAAAAGGGCAGTTAAGAGTAAGGGTAAAGCAGTGAGGAGAAATTAGTCAACGAGTTAGAGAGGAGAGTAGTAAAAAAAAAAAAAGATCTCTGAGGAGAAAATGTGAGAGGAAAAAAATAAAAAAGAACAAAAAATGTGGTGATAACAGAAAAGACTGAAGAGAAGTGAATAGAAGAAATGGGTGAGAAAGAAAAGAGAAGTGATGTGAGGAAGAAAAGTAAGATCAGAGATAAGAGGAGAGGATATTGGAGGTAGTAGAGTTGCTTAAAGGAGTGGAAGGAGATGGTGTGAAAAGCAGAGAAGAGAACGATAAGAAACAAATACAGTGAGAAAGAGGAGAGGGCATGCTCCTTTACCCTTGTAAGAACTTAATTATTACCCCGCAATGAGGGGGCTGTATTCCTGCTGCTGCTGTGTGGAGGTTTTATGGGCATGGGCCAGGCTCTGACCTAAATAAGGCAAGTCTTCGGCTATAAATAAATCATATATTTTAAAAAGAGATGAATTATGCATGCAGGTGTGACACGCAGCTGGCGAAATGAAAAGACGCAGGCTGGACTTCTATCATTAAGACACTGTCTTCAACAATCCCTGCAAACCTTCCCACCCCATTCACACAGTCATAAGCACAGATGATGTTATCACGACTGGAACAAACAGAGCAATAGTGTTGGAATGCAAAGTGCTTCAAAGTGCTTCTGTGGACCAACAAACCAGCTTATGAATGATAAACACTTGTACCTGTGCTACATGAAGTGTCCTCACAGTGACGTATTAGAATATACACACATTATTCCGAATGGACAAGCAATATCTTTTAGTTGTTACAGGGCAAGTAAGCAGTCAGATATAAAACTTTTGAGGCCAAGAAATGTTTAGTAATGTCCATTCAGTGTTCATTCCTTCATCCTTAGTTACTGCCTGGGCAAAGATGTTTTGGTTGAGGAACCGTCAAAGCAAGAATATGCACATAATTCTGAAAGTTGTGGCATTTCTTTCTCTGGGTTTTTTCAGGGGCAGAGTGGAATAGTTTCAGGTTAATTCACACCCATTTAGAATTTTTTAATCCAAATTACAAATACGGATACAAATATGAATATAAGGCACACTAAAGAGACAGAGATACAGATTGCTGCATTATATTACAACCCTAACGCACAGACATAAATAAATACACACACATAACTCCTTTGATTTTTTTCACGCTTTATCTGCCCACGCTTTTACTTCCATCACATGTCTGTCTTACCCACTCGTACACTTTCCACTTAATTACTGGTCATGTGCTTGATGTACATGCAAACTATATTCCATTATTATCTCTATAGTAAAAGTCTGAAAATGAAAGATGACACCAGGTTCTTTCCGAAGTATGGAAAAACTGTGAAAGTCTTATTAAACAAGTGTGAACGAAGAAAAGAAAAAGCACAATAAAGATTCATTCAACTCATACAAGCATATACATTTAAAAAGAATGAACCGATTTCATTACGCAATATTTTATTAAGGAAAAGTGATACAAAACTCAGCCTAGTCACAAGTATTACACATACAATCAACTTAGATAACTCCTTTTTCAAATGGTCACCGACAAATTCCATGACGATGCTTGAGAACTGAAGCAATGCGTCATGATATCGCTTCATTCTTTTGGAATAACCCTGTATAATGGCCTATTTTCTGTTTGCTGTAATCTAAATGGCTCTGCTTTATTAATAACTCACATAACGAAGCAAACGTAAAAGCAGAACCGCAGCTTCCTCTTTAGCATGGCATAAAACAGAGCGTGAAACAGAAAAACAAGCAGTACAAAAGCAAGATATACTTGCAGATAAAAGTGTGTAAACTACAGGGCATTTAAGTTTTCTTCGGGGTCATACTGCTGCCTTAGAAAATGTTTGTGCTGCAGCAGGCGACTAAGTAAACTGCTGAGTTTGTACATATAATTAAACACAAATGCATCTTATATAAAATTCGATAAGGCAGTGGTGACTCGATGATTGTAGTAGAGGTGCCTAATCTTTTTTGTATAAAGGGTTTAAAATCTAACTTGAGGGGCCGAATGAAAAATATTCCTATCACCATACTACTTCTTCTTTCGGCTGCTCCCATTAGGGGTCGCCACAGCGGATCATCCGTCTCCATACCACCCTGTCCTTTACATCTGCCTCTTTCACACCAACTACCTGCATGTCTTCCCTCACCACATCCATGAACCTCCTCCTTGGCCTTTCTCTTTTTCTCCTACCTGGTGGCTTCATCCTCAGCATTCTTCTACCAATATAACTCATGTCCCTCCTCTGCACATGTCCAAACCATCTCAATCTCGCCTCCCTCACCTTGTCACAAAACGTCCTACATGTGCTGTCCCTCTAATAAACTCTTTTCTAATCCTGTCCATCCTCGTCACTCCAAATGAAAACCTTAACATCTTCAGCTCTGCTACCTCCAGCTCCACCTCCTGTCTTTTACTCAATGCCACTGTGTCTAAACCATACAACATCGCAGGTCTCACCACAGTCCTATGAACCTATCGCCATACTGGAGAGCTTAAATATGTGTGTGCACAATAAATAAAAGTCAAATACAGTTATATTCTCTACATTTAATTAAAATGTACATTTTCAGCTCAAAAATAAAACAAAAAATATTTTAAACTGGAGATGATCTGTGTCAATACATTTTTTTAACCATATCTCATATATAGCCAAATTTAAAGGTCAGCCACATTTTAGAATACATTTTTTTGGTGAGCCAGCCAAGAGCTTAGGAGGTCAGCAGAAATCCCAAACCTAAACAGAGACCATCCACCCTACAGGCTACACACACAGTGCCTATATAAAATCAGGTAAGGGGACACCTGTTACACTCAAAGTCTGTTTTAGTTCATCTGTAGCCTGAAAAGGGAGGCTGACCCCAGAGAGGGTAGAGGTAGCTGACCTCGAGTTAAAGAATCCTAAATATAACCAGAGAACAATTGGATGGGAAGAAGTAAATGTTTGTACCCCCTTGGGCCTAGTTTGGGCATCACTGCAATTTGGGCATAAATGTTATGTTCAATTGGAGATGATCTGTGTCAAAGGCATTTTTCTGAAAACCTTTTCTTATATATGGCATGGCAGGGCAAATGAAAGATCACCCACATATTTTACATATCTTTTTGGCG
Source organism: Silurus meridionalis (assembly GCF_014805685.1). NCBI lineage: Eukaryota > Metazoa > Chordata > Actinopteri > Siluriformes > Siluridae > Silurus > Silurus meridionalis. Next base: position 6,249,597 of record NC_060897.1, read on the forward strand.
AGCCAGCCAAGAGCTTAGCCAGTCAGCAGAAACCCAAAACCTGTACTGGGACCATCCACCACACAAGCTACAGATGGCGGCTATATAAAATAAGGTAAGCAGACACCAGTTGTACTCAAAATCTGTTTTAGTTAATCTGTAGCCAGAAGGGGAAGGCTGGCTCCAGGGAGCGCGGAGGTAGCTGATCTCGAGTAAAATATAACCAGAGAAAAATTGAAAGGGAAGAAGTAAATGTTTGTACCCCCACGGGCCCAAATTAAGCATCATTGACTTATAGGTTCTGGGCTGCTGGTCTTAAACTTGTGAGTACAAATCTTAGCACTATGCATAATGCATAAAAAATCTGAAAAACATATCTAGTAAGAGTTGACTTAGTATAGAACACAGTGCCTGTCAAACACCTAGTTTTTGATCATTTTTATCACAATGTAACAGTAAGAAGATTTACTTTGACCAAACAAAGATATTAATATACATATGTTGAACTACTAAAACATCCTCCTTTAGCATCAATAACAGCTTTAAACATACTTGGATAACACTCCAGCCAACTGTTTGCTGTCTAAATAGAGATAATCCCAGAGATTGGATGTACGCTTCAGGTCATTGTCTTGTAGTACAGTGAAATTGGTTCCAAGCAGTCACAGACCTCGGAATTGGGTGGAAACACCTTGGGTGATTCCATGTAATTCCGGAGTAGAACGGGTGCTTTGAGGATGGATTGGACTGTAGTTAATGTTAACAATCTGCTACACTGACTCAGGAATACAGTTTGCTTCTGATCATCATCACTGTACCCCGCAACATTGTATATCTGCTTCAAATGGATATTTGGTGCAACCCAGATGAGGATGGGTTCCCTCTTGAGTCTGGTTCCTCTCAAGGTTTCTTCCTTATGCCATCTCGGGGAGTTTTTCCTTGCCACAGTTGCTCATCAGGGACAAACATACTTACAAAGAACATATTTACGTTTAATCACCACATTATCTGTGTAAAGCTGCTTTGTAAAGCGCTATACAAATAAAAATGAATTGAATTGAATTGCATGGTGTTGAAGTATGGAATGTTTGCCATAATTTTCACTTTACCCAGAATAAGTCTCCAACCTTCCCTTCCCCAAATCATTCTCAAACCATTAAGCTTCTCAGTCCATGCTTGACTGTGGGTATGAGACATTTTGTTGTTCAATTTCTTCTGTTAGAGCGATCTATCCACATAGCTTTCTTCCAGTCATTTACTGCCCACTGCCTTTTACCTAGTTTGTTGCATAGAAACAAAAGGAACATCCATGTGTCTTAAAAACAATAATGAACAAGGTGTTTCCAAACTTTTGGTTTGAAGCCCACAGTGGTTGTTATTCAGGGTTTGTGAACATGAGCGTTTCGTTTTGGCTCTTGGGACTTATTTATTTACAAAATTTACAAAATTAAATTTACAAAATTATTTAGGTTACTGAACTGGGTGCAATCCGAAATTCGTTATTTCTTCTAAATATTTAAATCAGTGTCACTTGTAAAGTGGTTCAATAGTTAAATGGATAGTGGCGAATAAAACACTTTGGCACATGCTGTTAGAGGGAAATAATCAACTTTATAGTTGATCAAGGTGGTCTTGAGTTGGGTGTCACATTATCCTTTCGTAATTTCTTCCACATATCAGCACAACCTGATGATTTTATTATTCATATGCCACAGCAATTCGAAAATTACCATTTTTTTTTTTTATCGACATGCGATTTTTTTTTTATCCATTTATAGTTTCATAGTTCAATATAGTTCGATATAAATATTGAGTTAATTTATTATTTATAAATATTATTTCCCTTACTTTCTCTTAGATGTGTCCACATGCACACAGATGGGGGAAAAACTCTTATAATGATAAAAAATATCAATAGAAATAAAAATAAAAAGCAGAAAACGCATTAACCATTTTAAAGCATTGACACTGGAGACTCCTTCCATAAATGTACAAAATAAAGATCTCCTCACAGAACAACTTCACTCCACATTCATCAGCAATATACATTTTTCATTTTTCAATACGTTTACATGAGGTGTCCATCAGAGAATTCCCTGTGTTAGTCATTACCATGGTAACAAGAGCACATTACAATGAATGCATGAATAAAAATTTGTTTTGCACTCTGAACTACTGTCAGAGCTGCTGACATAGAAAACTAATCAACTAATCTCACCTGAGATTAGAAAACTCATTCCACCGTCTCTCAGCTGCAAGAAACCAGCAGTGCTGCGTTCATGTTTTAAAGCCCATGTGTTGAACAGTTCAACATTGTAATGCAATGAAAGCAGCTTTTCATATAGAGAAGTAACATAGCACATACATCCAAATAATTCTTGACATCTATCCTATTTGCATGACCTTCCCCTGAAATCTGGCATAATTTGGCCTTAAACACCACACTTTCCTCTATGACCTTTACATAGACGCTCTCTATGTGACCTCCATCGATACTCTAACACACCATACACCTCGTTTACACTCCCGCTCCTGCGCCAGGTTCTCTGACCTAAATAAAGCGTGGCTTCTGATATAAATAAATGATATTTTGAAACATGAATTATGCATGCAGCTACGAAACACGCACATGTTGTGGATTGTGGAGAGGTGGAGCGCAGATACACACCAGAAACACACATGCACACATGTATACAACTTTTTTCCCATTGATTTGTCTATATGGTGTGTCCAAAACAGAATAAAATCAATGTGTGTCAATTGCTAATTGATTTAGTTTTACATTGCATGTATTAAGCAATAACAGATGTGCTATTGGCAGGAGGTAGTTACACTCAAAACACTCTTACTATAGTCTCTCATCAGGTTAGTAAAAAAAAAAAAAAAAAAAAAATATATATATATATATATATATATATATATATATATATATATATATATATATATATATATATATATATATATATATATATATATACACACATGACTATACGAAACAAAAAAACAACCTTGGCTTGCACTGCATTTTTTAGGTTTTAGGTTGAATTAAGGGTTAAACCTACAATCAAACTGCGCAAGAATGCACTTATATATAGATTGACGCCACCTCATTCAGATGCTCTGGTTCTGAATATTTTGATCCACGTGTCATTACAGTGTCCTAATGACTAAATGACATGACTTAAGAAGCAAAAACAGCATATACATTTGTACATTCGGATGTGATTTTTGAATATCCCATTCCACGTTTATTCCCTATTTCATGTTTTTATAACCTCCACTGTTCTTGGAAGATGTTCCACTAGATTTTCGAGTGAGCTTGTGGAGACTTGTGCTCATTCAGCTATAAGGGTGTGAGGAAAGTCAGGTACTGATGAGCTGTAGGGAGTGTTACTGCTGTAGCAGTAGTAATAATAGAGGTCAGGTGTGGCTCCTGAATCATAATCATGAAGCATAATCTCTCCTCCTCCAATCCCATCAAATTTACACCAAACATGACCACACTCCTAGCATAATTTCACCCCGAAAGCCTCTTAAGCACAAACCGAGCTAACCAGCTAACTAACCGGGGCTACTAAATAACCAACAGACCTACCTGGAACACTAACTACCTGAAGAACAGGATGATGGGTGACTATGAACGGGTTCTGCCATTTTTAAGACTATCCTAAAGGAAAAAAAAATCCGCTACCAAGCTAATGTTCGAGCAGCTAGGCTAAGGCGGTTTAGATGACACAGGCGATTCAGTCCGGTGAGCTGATTTGACCGCTAAAGGTGACCAGTCGACGTAGGTTAGGTGAGGAGGCCTGGGGTGCAGTTAGCGTTCCAATTCATCCCAAAAGTGTTCGACAAAATGGAGGTCAGAACTCTATAGCGGGTGATCTTCTGCTCCAAATCATGTAAAGCATATCTTCATGGAACTGGTTTAGTGCACAGGGGTATTGTCATGCTGGAACAGGTTTGGGTCTCCTAGTTCAAGTGAAGGAAAAATGTCATGCTACTGCATCCAAAGACATTCTATACAATTGTGTTTGTGGCAACCTTTTAGGAAAAGGACCAAATATGGCTGAAAAATTCAGGTGTCCCATTAGTGTATGTGCAAACGTGAGGTGGATAGAGGTCACATTCTAGTGGCGTGTATTGGGCGGGGGTTGGGTGATTGGGTTGGTTAGCCATCAGGGTTTTCAGTGGGAGAACTGATGAGAACTGGAGTGACGTCATGTCAGTAAGGAGCGCTGAATCCCAATTAAAATTATGGATGAAAAAAACAGGTCTAAACCCTCAGGAGCCCAATTCAGAAAAAAAGAGGAAAGAAGTAGGGGTGGAACGAGCAAAAGATAAAGGTGTGTATGCAGCTCTAACACTCATCTCATTATGAGGATAGTATAAGCTAATGCATTTAATGAAAAAGGATTATAACTGTATATCACTAAGGTTATACTGTGTTGCCTGATATGCTTTTACACATAGAGCAACAATATTTCTTTTAGAAATATACTGTGTCTCTATTTTTACTCAAGTACATGCTTTGTGTATTTCGTCCACCTCTGGACATATAGCGATTCCTAGAAAGTGACTGACTACTTGGTATTGTTGCATATGCGAGAATCACAATCAGATTTATTGGCCAAGTGTGTTGACACACACAAGGAATTTGGTGCCAGCTGTTAGTGACTCTCAAAGTACAGACATAAATATCACTATACATTCACTTCGACTAGACAAGACAAGACAAAAACAGACTACACAAGACAATACAAACAATGTGAGACAATATAGACAGTATGAGTATTAAATAGGAAGGAGACTGGTATTGTAATAAAGCAGAATTAAATAAAAGGTAGTACTGAAAAATAAGACATATAGGTTATCAAACACACACACATACTACACACATCACACATAGGGGTGCAACTGCACATTTTCTGAGGGTATGGAAGATCATGGTTGGTACCCACCAGTTCCAAAAAAAAGGGGTAAATACAAGAATAAATACACTACATGCAATGCCCCCCCATGTGCGTTGCCCCTATGCACTGCATATACTGCATACCCTATTTTTGCATCACTGCACACACACACACACACACACACACACACACTCCACTTTACAATTTCTCCCTCACCTCTTTCCTTCTCAATCTTTGAGGTGAATACACTGTGTTCTACTTGCAACATTTCTCCACACCTTGGAAAGAACCTGATTTCATACATATTTAACTCAGCCTGCTTCAGACTTTAGCACAGGCCTCCTGGATCAAATCCAAGAGAGAAAATATAGATTAATTTTTTTTTTTGTCTCGTCCTTGATGCAGTGACGATTGGGCAAAGAGATAAAGCGATAGAGATAGATAGGACAGGATGAAAAGTGAGTGGGAGAGTGGATTTGTGTTCAGATCAGTCCCAGCATTTTCTACATAACCTCTAAAGCATGCCCACACACACACACACACACACACACACACACACACACACACACACACACACACACGTACGCAAACTTGCCGTGTGCTCTTTTGCATTCTGAATCAGCAAAGTTTCGTAAGTAGTGCTGACATTAAAAAAATACTTGAAAACTTTCCTTTTTTTCCTGTAGCTACTTTGAGGAAAGCACTTCATGTGGCACCATGCAGCACAGGTACAACTTGTTCAGCATTCACAAGGCCCATTTTTCTTTCGACAGAAACACTCCACACTCCAACATGGTGCCACTGAGTGTGCTGCATGCTCCACTAGACTATAAATCTCAAACCCACTCCACACACACTTCAGCTCTGTCTACAACCTCCATCCATACTTCATCTTAAAAGCCTCATACCCCATTCCACTCTACCTTGCTATATAAATCCATTTATGCTTCCATATGCTACTGTATTATAGCCTCTATTCCCACTCGGTATCTCGATCTGTAACCTCCATCTCATTGTCTATATTTCAGCGCATGCACGCAAAGACATGCTCTGATACTGTGCAGTGATGCATATTTTACACATGGAACATGTTCATTTGAGCAACATGAACATGAGATTGTACATGCATGTGCTGCACAGGACATAACTTGTCATAACTCCTGTCTCCAACACACTTCTAACACTTTCCTTATCTGTAACTGGCAAAAGAAATGGCTCATTTATAACATGGTCTTGGTTGATGCTTAAAAAGTAGCTAAAAAACTGTATTGAAAATGGAAGACGTGTAATCTCTCCATTACCCTCATGCACACGCCGCTATTCCTCTGTGACCTCCATCACGCCATTCACCTCTTGATTTATGCTCCAGTAAACCATATCTAATCATCGCATTGACCTCATGTACATCACATGACCTCCAGCTACACTAGCGATGGCACACATCCTAATAGACATACCAACTGTGAAGAACCTCCAGACATGATCATTCTCATCAATCAAATAACTGAGCACACTGTTACACTCCATAATGTACACAATAAATCCAGCACATCACTAACACATCTCCTCTCCTCTATAACTTTGATCATTTCCTTACTAACATCTACTTCACTTATATACTGACTTCCCTTACATACTAGAACCTCAGTAATATACTACATTAAAAGTTACCTATTTTTCAAACCTCACTAATTCTCCTGTTATGAAGTCGGAGTGGAGGCAAGTGCAGATAATCTGCACTAAGCAGTGGCAATTTAAATAATTAATACCAAATGAAACTCAAACTAACAAAGAAACCGCAACCAGAACCTGAGGACTATAACAACAACAATTTTGGAAAACAACTTGTGACAACTTGTTTGTGTATGTGTGTGAAGTTCTCTTTTATAATTGTTGTTACTGTTACAGTCCTCACATAAATACTAGGGATGTGCATCTCCATAACTGAGGTTGATCAGATTTGCATCTCAATTCACAGCCAACGATACAATACATAAAAGATTCACATGAAGCAGCTACCGATGCGACTTCAATTTAATTCAACACAAAGCGACTCAATGCAATACAATGCAATATGCAATTGGATGCTATGCAATTCAATGTGGTACAGATTTAGTAGTTCACAATTTCTTTGGTTCAGACAGACAACAAATCATAAATGTACTTAAGTGTCCTCTGACTTCTAATGCATGACCCTTTCACAAATAGACCTTTGTAGTGCAACACAAAAAATAAAAAATAAATAAAAAAACAGACATTCTTTTCCTGTTCTGTCTCCAGGAAGATGCAGCTCTACCTCTGCCATGTTGATGTATATTCTATGTGACTCTCAGAAAACGCCTCGGTCTCTATAGTGTTGTGATGCATCATATTCATGTATAGTAGCAGCAGGGGTGTAAAATACACAGACACTTGACTCTGAAGCAGTGGAAACGTTCTCTGTTTAGTGCAGTGGAAACGCTGCACTATCTGGCAATGAATTACATTTACTCGCTTTACTGTAATCCATTTTTTGTACTTCTTTTTAAAGTAGTTTTTAAACTCTGTAATTTTACCATTGCTTAAGTCTAATTTATTTGAACCATTGTACTAAACTACATTTTAAATCATATCTGTTAATAAAAAAGTAAACAAAAATAAATAAATACAAATAATTGCAAGGAGAAAGAAATGTAGCCCCAGATTGATTCACTGATTGATTGATGGGCGGAAGAAGAAATGCACTAAACCTTCAAGAAGGAAAGATAGAGACGGAAAAGACAGACGCCACTGATGCAACTGAAAGCGAAAATGCGTCAAAATGAACGTTTCAGTGCTTCAGTGCTCACTGTCTGAATTCTGAATCTGCATTTGGGATTTCTCATCATAAATATAGCTAAATACATTTTAAATGATTTAATTTTTACTTTTACTTGAGTAGATATTTAGACCAGTAACTTACACAAGTAAAATTGTAATTAATTAACTGTACTTTTCTTTGAGTAGAATATCTTATTTATGTATTCATCTCTGCAAAATGTATTCAAAAGTACAAAAAATCTTATTGCACAAAAAAACATATTGCACATAATATGATATTGCACATGCTATAATATTAACTTACATTGAAATTATTGTGAAATATACAGGTAGTCCTCTACTTACTATGAGGATACGTTACGACGACCCCATCGTAAGTAAAAAATATCATAAGTCGAAAATGGTACTATGACTGTGACAGCCTGATTTATAATGTTCATTTTCTGCTCTAAACTGATGGCTTTCCTCTTGATTTTTTCACTACCAGCAGGAGACATACTTGGCGCTTGGAAGACATGCTTTTATCACTAAAATTGCTGCTTGAAACCGTTTGAAACAGAAAAATATACACAGTGAGACTTTACTCCGTCGACCGCTAGCGAGAATGGGGCATCTCACAGGGTGAGAGATACGCTTTTCCCAGCTGCGCGTCCAACGTATCGTACATCGTACGCTGCTGCCTTTTGCGAAATCTTTTACATTTTTACAATTTTGTCGTATCGCTCTCGCCATCGTACTCTACATTCGCTCATTTCTATTTTATTCCTCACTAATATGCTTTACTTCATTAACTTCATTAATATAACTTCATTAACTTACACAACTTAGCTCTTCCCTGAAACACTCCTAATCTCACTTCAGCAACATAGTTTAATAACCGTACTCGCGTACTGAATTTACTCCACACACTCGAACATCCTCACTCGCTTCAATAACTCGACTCACATCACTGAAAAATATAAATTTGCTGAATGACCAAATTACTGAGCAAAAATAAAACAGCATTTATAGTCTGTGTATAAACTACAGTCGCACTTCAGCACTTTGCGTGCTTCCAGGACCCCAAATAAACCTTCATGTAGTAAGCAAACAGTAACAATTAATTACTGCAGCATTAGTCATGAAAATAGGGAGGGCTTCACTGCCCTGAAGCACTGCTGTTTATTCATTCCTACGGTTGCAGAAAGTGGGAGAAATCTACGAATCTGTGGTTAATACAGAGTCTTAGACTCTAACGAATTCTTTTCATGTCCAAAACCTCTATATGCACATGTTAACTGCTTGTTTCTTGCATACTGATTTCCACACACACAATGCAGGAATTACATGTACATTACAGGCACATGCGTACATCCATTTGGACTCTGATATTTGAGCAGCTCACTCACCTTGAGAACGGTAATGTTCCAGGCATAGCTCTCCATAGCCTTTTGCAGTTTTCTCCCTTTCAGGCCCTCCTTTGCCCCAATCCGGTGCAGGTCTTCATGGAAATCCAGCCCTGCAAAACAGCACCAAAACGCTCAATCCCTTCACACCAGGGTCTCGGTTTTATCCTCTAGGAAGTCTGAGTCTCAGTAAAACATCCTGAAACCCCAACACGTCAATATGTGCTTCAACAAAATCACACAGCAGATGGTACAATCAGATTAAACTTCTATACTTGCCATCTGCTCTCTGTCTGGCGAATGATTGTCTTTATTAATAACTGTCATTTGTATGAATATGAATAAGATATAAATAATATAAAAAAATCTATTTTGCTTAAAATTTACTGAAACAATCATAATGTGTTTAAAGCAAGCTGTCTGTTTCATGCAAAGTCTGTTATTTTGTTTGTTTTTGCTTTTTTTTTTTTTGCTGAGCCAAACGCTTGCCTAATGTGTTCTGTTTTTCTGCACACTGAGTAACAACAACAAAAATTTACTTGACAGCAAACGAAAACCACATTTTGCTCTGGTAGCCATTAGAGTCGACACAGTCCTTTAAAACCCACTTTGGCCCGAACAAATCGCATTTGTGCTCAAAACACTGAGAGTGTTGAATTTACGGTGAATTTATAGATGCGAAGCCGGGTTCAACAATGACACTGGAGTATCTATATAAGTAGGCATTTTTTTTTTCCTGGAAAGTTTTGTCAGACGGATTGTCAAAGTTTTGCTTTATATAAATAGGTTTAAATAAATAGAAGTGGATGACCATTGAAGAACTACACATTTACTAAACATTTGAGCCCCTTTGCATTTTGCACATGGCCTTACGTTCATTTGGCTTACATTTAAACCCTCGGCTTATCCCAAATTGAGCTCAGGTGCAACCTGTTTGCTTTCATTATCTTGCAATGTCTCTAAAACGTGTCAACGTGTCTCTAAAACATGACCCCCTGTCGCTTATACAATTGACTGAACATGATTTAAAGAGGAATACAGCTGTGTGAACAATATCTTACAGCTCATAGTGCATAAAAAAACCTCAAGACATTAAGTCTTAACGTCCACGAGCAAATTAGGTATAAACATAGATCTGTGCAAGGCTATTCAACCATTTCAGTAGATGTTCTCAGGAGAACCTTCTGGCTCCATTATTGTACAATAAAGAAGTTTACAATCAGCATGATACGTCCTACAGTTTGTTGTTTAGTCAAACTGGGCTGGAAAGTGTGGAAGGTGAACAAGAGCCCAATGGCCACTCTGACAAAGCGTTAGAAGCAGAGATGGAAGAACGACCACAGAAATGCTCCATCAGTCTGGCTTTTATAGTAAAGTAACTAGATGGAAGCCACTCCTAAAATAGGATAGACAATTAAAGGATTCTAAAAGCCTGAGGGAAATGATACTCTGGTCTAATTGCAAATGTTTTTGAGCTGAACTTCACTGTTATTTCTGAGGGGAAATTAGGTTGTGCTCATCAACATGCTTCATACCTATGTTGAAACATGGTGATTTAGCATTGCATTATAATTAAGTACATTTCTATCGTAAAATACCGATTTGCTGGATATAACACTGTTCTATTAAGTCAAATTAGCAGAGACTTTACAAAATCATAACTAGGATACACAAAGTATTGACAAACTCAGACTTCTATTAATCTTTTTTGACTCTTACATTGGGGGGGTGTTACATGATGTGGTACATGATCCTGTCACTGTCTGAGGTAAATTCCTGCCATAACTGAATTATATAAAATGAACGGTACTTTTACTCTAAAATATGACTAATAGAAATTGCTACTAATTTTGAGCAGGTACTAAAAAATACACCCTTTGATACTGAATCAAAGCCAGTTTTAAAAAAAAAACAAAAAAAACACAGGCTCGGTTTTCGAATGCATTCTGGCAAATGAATGATAAATGCCTGCTTTAAAAGATAATTGCTTATTTTCTATGCATTAAATTGTTTTGTAATGAGCTGGATCCTGTTATCCTTGATCCAAACAAAGTGCTAAAATGTGTGTGTGTGTGTGTGTGTGTGTGTCTGTGTCTGTGTTTGATGAGTTGGATAACCACTTAAAAAGCGTGAGATGGAAAGTGAAATCCCCAGACAGACCCATCATTCTATGGGGTGACAAAGCTAAAGGTGTCAAAATGCTTCCTCTGTCTGAATGCCTGCCAGACTCACAGCTGTGTCCTGTACCTCCACACCCACACACAACATCATCACTGCTGCCGACTGTCACCCACACCACCGACCGTTTACTTCATGAGCTCGTGTTCGGAGGTGTACAGTCGAGGCATAAATGACAAGGCATTTAATTCCATGGCTTTGATTCATCGAGGCATTTGTGGAACACGATGACCTCCCAGCACTGAGCTTAACAGCTACAAAAAAGGCTTTTACAAATAGAACCATGCCAATCACATCACTAAATCATCAAATGAATCAGATTTTTTTTTCTTTTTCAAATAAAATCCTCACAAACATATTTTCATTTTGCTTAACAGTTTTATACATTACCCAAAATGCTGTTAGACTCCCTGTTGATAGCGCTTCCACTGGACTAGCGATGCAGCAGAGCTTTAGTTCTTTAGTATTGTGGCTAATCCAAGCCCGGTGCTAGCTATAGGCAGAGCAGGCAATCGGGCCTAAGGCAGGAATGGGGGCCTCCATAACTGTAACAAACATATACACTAAACAAGGTTCTTTATCCATTGGATATAAATAACTGTCACTCACCTGAAATGGAAACAGGTAATATAACAGTTTAATGCCGGTTCCTACCATCTGAATGCATTTTGGTAGCGCTGAAACTAATCCATTCCTCTGAGGGTGCTAAGCTAAACTGGCAAAGAAACCGCAGCTTGTGATGCAGTTATGCGAGCTGTAGTCGTGTATTTATTATTATAATGTATTACTTAAATAAATTAAACCTTATTCTAATTCGCGT